>NW_026600409.1:33193-291426 GCF_029448725.1 Salvelinus fontinalis | reverse complement strand
TCCGTTTGTCTTTACTTCTACAGGCCGACTCCGATTAAGTCTGAGGCCATTAACATAAACAGTGAGGACAAACCTACTGGGTCCTGATTGTGATAGTGGGGCCCAGTTTGCACTGCAGGATCCAGAGATGGCATCAGGGAAGCTGGAAGACTGCAGTCAAACACTGGAACTGAATGTCATCATTAAAGATGAAGAAGAGGAGGAGGAGATTGGTAAATCTGTTAGAACCTGCTCTTACCATGACTATACAGTGCGTTCAGACCCCTTGACTTTTTACACAATTTGTTATGTTACAGCCTTATTCTGAAAGTGATGAGAACTACAATTGAATCCATCTACACATAATACCCCATAATGTCAAAGCAAAAACAGGTTTTTAGAAGTATTACATTCTTGGGTATGACGCTACAAGCTTGGCATGTGTATTTGGGGAGTTTCTCCCATTCTTTGTCAGGTTGGATGGGGAGTGTCACTGCACAGCTATTTTTAGGTCTCTCCAGAGATGTTTGTTATGGTTCAAGTCCGGCCTCTGGCTGGGCCACTCAAGGACATTCAGAGACTTGTTCCGAAGCCACTCCTGCATTGTCTTGGCTGTGTGCTTAGGGTTGTTGTCCTGTTGGAAGGTGGAACTTCGCCCTAGTCTGAGGTCCTGAGCGCTCTGGAGGAGGTTTTTATCAAGGATCTCAATGTACTTTGCTCCGATCATCTTTTCCTCAATCTTGACTAGTCTCCCAGTCCCTGCCGCTGAAAAATGTCCCCACAGCATGATTCTGCCACCTCCATGCTTCACCGTAGGGATGGTATTGGCCAGGTGATGAGCGGTGCCTGGTTTCCTCCAGATGTGATGCTTGGCATTCAGGCCAAAGAGTTCAAACTTGGTTTAATCAGACCAGAGAATCTTCTTTCTCGTGGTCTTTGTCTTTTAGGTGCCTTTTGGCAAACTCCAAGCGGGCTGTCATGTGTCTTTTACTGAGGAGTGGCTTCCATCTGGCCTCTACCATAAAGCCCTGATTGGTGGAGTGCTGCAGAGATGGTTGTCCTTTTGGAAGGTTCTTCCACCTCCACAGAGGAACTCCGTTAGCTCTGACAGAGTGATCATCAGGTTCTTGGTCACCTCCCTGACCAAGGCCCTTCTCTCCCGTTTGCTCAGTTTGGCCGGGGGACCAGCTCTAGGAAGAGTCTTGGTGTTTCAAAACTAATTATATTTAAGAATGATGGAAGCCACTGCGTTCTTGGGGACCTTCAATGCTGCAGACATTTTTTGGTACCCTTCCCCAGATCTGTACCTCGACACAATCCTGTCTCGGAGCCCTACGGAAAATTCCTTTGACCTCATGGCTTGGTTTTTGCTCTGACATGCACTGTCAACTTAGGGACCTGATATAGACCGGTGTGTGTTTTTCCAAATCATGTCCAATCAATTGAATTTACCGCAGGTGGACTCCAAGTTGTAGAAACCTCTCAAGGATGATCAATGGAAACAGGATGCACCTGAGCTCAATATCGAGTCTCATAGCAAAGTGTCTGAATACTAATGTAAATAAGGTATTTCTGTTTTACATTTTTTATAAATTTGCTAACATTTTCTAAAAACCTGTTTTTGCGTTGTCATTATGGGGTATTGTGTGTAGATTGATGAGGGGGAAATATTTAATCAATTTTAGTATAAGGCTGTAATGTAACAAAATGTGGAAAAAGTGAAGGGGTCTGAATACGTTCTGAAGGCACTGCTACGTTATCTTCATAAGTTAGACCTCTATAAATTATGACCCAGCCTGTTGATTGGTTGAATTCTGTAATTCGGACATCACACATCTTAAGTGATCTTGAGTGCTTAGAGTAGACTAAAGAAGGGAAATGGACAAACTGACAGTGTTTTGAAGTTCTATGAAATGAGTCTGTGTAGTTACTAACCCTTGTGATAGTGAGTGAAATATAAAAATGCTCGTAATTTTCACTCCTTTTGTCCCTTCTTGACTTCCACTGTTACCAGGGTTGGGGTCAATACCAGATACTTCAGAAAATAGACTGATATTCCAATTCTATTCAATGCTTTTCAATTAGGAAAATGTGGAATTTGGTTTACTTTCTGAACTGACTGTTATTTACATGGAATTGACTGTTACCCACTTATAGAAAAGTGTTTTTTCCCCTTTTGTATTATACAGCCTACTGATATGAATACATACAGTACCAGACTACTGATATGAATACATACGGTACCAGACTACTGATATGAATACATACGGCACCAGGCTACTGATATGAATACATACGGTACCAGCCTACTGATATGAATACATACAGTACCAGCCTACTGATATGAATACATACAGTACCAGACTACTGATATGAATACATACGGTACCAGCCTACTGATATGAATACATACAGTACCAGGCTACTGATATGAATACATACAGTACCAGGCTACTTATATGAATACATACGGTACCAGCCTACTGATATGAATACATACAGTACCAGCCTACTGATATGAATACATACAGTACCAGCCTACTGATATGAATACATACAGTACCAGCCTACTGATATGAATACATACAGTACCAGCCTACTGATATGAATACATACAGTACCAGCCTACTGATATGAATACATACGGTACCAGCCTACTTATATGAATACATACGGTACCAGCCTACTGATATGAATACATACGGTACCAGACTACTGATATGAATACATACAGTGCTTTTTTTTGTCAAATGCCTTCTGGAACATGAACTTTCATGTGCCTTAATAACAAACTTGTATGCCATATGTAAATCCAAATAAAATAAAATAAATTCTGAGCCTAGTTGGTTTAGCCACAGAAAAAGTCAGCAACCTTCCCGCTAGCCGTCATTGGCTGAGATAATGAGTGGGCTGGACATGCCGAGAGATGAGTTCAGATTGGTCTGCCATATAGCATGCTGGTCAGTATGTGTAGGTAATCCTGTCTAACGTGGCTTTAAATAATATACACTGCTCAAAAAAATAAAGGGAACACTTAAACAACACAATGTAACTCCAAGTCAATCACACTTCTGTGAAATCAAACTGTCCACTTAGGAAGCAACACTGATTGACAACAAATTTCACATGCTGTTGTGCAAATGGAATAGACAAAAGGTGGAAATTATAGGCAATTAGCAAGACACCCCCAATAAAGGAGTGATTCTGCAGGTGGTGACCACAGACCACTTCTCAGTTCCTAAGCTTCCTGGCTGATGTTTTGGTCACTTTTGAATGCTGGTGGTGCTCTCACTCTAGTGGTAGCATGAGACGGAGTCTACAACTCACACAATTGGCTCAGGTAGTGCAGCTCATCCAGGATGGCACATCAATGCGAGCTATGGCAAGAAGGTTTGCTGTGTCTGTCAGTGTAGTGTCCAGAGCATGGAGGCGCTACCAGGAGACAGGCCAGTACATCAGGAGACGTGGAGGAGGTCGTAGGAGGGCAACAACCCAGCAGTGGAACCGCTACCTCCGCCTTTGAGCAGGAGGAGCACTGCCAGAGCCCTGCAAATGACCTCCAGCAGGCCACAAATGTGCATGTGTCAGCATATGGTCTCACAAGGGGTCTGAGGATCTCATCTCGGTACCTAATGGCAGTCAGGCTACCTCTGGCAAGCACACGGAGGGCTGTGCGGCCCCACAAAGAAATGCCACCCCACACCATGTCTGACCCACCGCCAAACCGGTCATGTTGGAGGATGTTGCAGGCAGCAGAACGTTCTCCACGGCGTCTCCAGACTCTGTCACGTCTGTCACATGTGTTCATGTGCTCAGTGTGAACCTGCTTTCATCTGTGAAGAGCACAGGGCGCCAGTGGCGAATTTGCCAATCTTGATGTTCTCTGGCAAATGCCAAACGTCCTGCACGGTGTTGGGCTGTAAGCACAACCCCCACTTGCGGACGTCGGGCCCTCATACCACCCTCATGGAGTCTGTTTCTGACCGTTTGAGCAGACACATGCACATTTGTGGCCTGCTGGAGGTCATTCTGCAGGGCTCTGGCAGTGCTCCTCCTGCTCCTCCTTGCACAAAGGCGGAGGTAGCGGTCCTGCTGCTGGGTTGTTGCCCTCCTACGGCCTCCTCCACGTCTCCTGATGTACTGGCCTGTCTCCTGGTAGCGCCTCCATTTTCTGGACACTACGGTGACAGACACAGCAAACCTTCTTGCCACAGCTCGCATTGATGTGCCATCCTGGATGAGCTGCACTACCTGAGCCACGTGTGTGGGTTGTAGACTCCGTCTCATACTACCACTAGAGTGAGAGAACCGCCAGCATTCAAAAGTGACCAAAACATCAGCCAGGAAGCATAGGAACTGAGAAGTGGTCTGTGGTCACCACCTGCAGAATCATTCCTTTATTGGGGGTGTCTTGCTAATTGCCTATAATTTCCACCTTTTGTATATTCCATTTGCACAACAGCATGTGAAATTTATTGTCAATCAGTGTTGCTTCCTAAGTGGACAGTTTGATTTCACAGAAGTGTGATTGACTTGGAGTTACATTGTGTTGTTTAAGTGTTCCCTTAATTTTTTTGAGCAGTGTATATATTTCGTTGTGGAACTCCATAAGTGTTGATCTCCACTTTCTGGAGGACTGAGTTTTGAAATCAGTGGAATTAGAGTATGATAGCTTAGGAGATGGAGAAAACACATGTCTCTGGATTACATCTTCAAACTAAGGGCAACGATGACATCAGTGAGAGAGGGAGACGTGTCCATCCATGTAAGATAGTCTAGCTAGCTACACTTTCAGATATGACACGTTTCTAATTATGTCAAAGTCGTTTTCATTTCAAGTTAGTGTACTTTTAGCTAGCTAGCTAACGTTAGCTTGGGTGCTTGACTGCTGCTGTTAGGTCAGCTAGCTAACATTATGATCTGTGTAGTAATATTATTCATATCTCAGAGCAATTTGCGTTGCTAGTTATAGCCTACTGTTAGCTGGCTAACATTGAACCTGGTTTGTTAGCTACCAGCAGATTCATGCAGGTTACTAACGGCAAGAGTTGTGACTATGGTTCATTGTTTAGCTAGCTAGCTACATGTTTTAACAAAAGACTCCACTTTGCAAGTAACCATTTCAGTAGAATGTTTATGTCACTGCAACAACTATTGATAGACGTAGCTGGTACATTCGCTCTGGCTATCTACTCCAATTTCAGAGCACTCTCGTCTGAGTGTGCAAGAGCGCAGAATAAATTACGAATGGCCGTGTCCGTAAATTTGACAAAAAAGATCGAGCCGGTCGGTCACATATGAATACATATGTCACCCGGTACAGCCAGAAGAGGACTGGCCACCCCTCAGAGCCTGGTCCCTCTCTAGGTTTCTTCCTATGTTCCTGCCTTTCTACTGAGTTTTTCCTTAGCCACTGCGCTTCTGCATTGCTTGCTCTTTGGGGTTTTAGGTTGAGTTTCTGTTCAACACTTTGAAAACTGTTAATTTAAAAAAGGCTTCATAGAAAATCATTGATCAAGATCACAACTGAGTTGGGATTGACATGTATGTCACACAAACTGACTGGTTCTTCTGATGTTGTTCACACAGGAGACCATGTTGAGACATTCTCTACATCCAGAGAGCAACAGCAGGAAGATCACAGAGCTAAGAGGTCTCACCACTGCCCACATTGTGAGGAGATTTTCCCAATTCTATCAAAGCTAAAAATACACCTAAAAATACACACAGGAGAAAAGCCTTACTCCTGCTCTGACTGTGGGGGGAGATTCTCCCGATTGGATACCTTAAAATGTCACCAACGAATACATACAGGAGAGAAGCCTTACTCCTGCTTTGACTGTGGTAAATGCTTTAAAACATCAACTGAGCTAAAATCTCATCAGCGAAGACACACAGGAGAGAAGCCTTACTCCTGCTCTGATTGTGGGGAGAGTTTCTCCAGATTGGATACCTTAAAATGTCACCAACAAATGCATACAGGAGTGAAGCCCTACTCTTGCTCTGAATGTGGAAAGAGTTTCTCTCAACAGGGCAACTTAAAAACACACCAACGTATACATAAAGGAGAGAAGCCTTACTCCTGCTTTGACTGTGGGAAAGGCTTTAAAACATCAACTGAGCTAAAATCTCATCAGAGAACTCACACAGGGGAGAAGCCTCACTACTGCTCTGACTGTGGGGCGAGTTTCTCTCAATTGAGCAATTTAAGAAGACACCAACGTATACATAAAGGAGAGAAGCCTTACTACTGCTCTGACTGTGGGACAAGTTTCTCTCAATTGAGCAACTTAAAAACACACCAACGTATACATAAAGGAGAGAAGTCCTCTCAGACCAGCTAAGATTAAAGTCACTCCATCACTTAATTCTCATTTGATAAAAGAAGTGGTAAAAGTGAATTGGATCAAATTAGGAAAGCGTAGAACACTCTATTGTAATCCAGTTGTTTCTCACTGGGAGAACCGTGCAGAGGAAAGGGAGCGTTATAGAATGTTAGCCTCTCTTTACTTTACTGATCAGTGTGCACCTGGTCAGTTTTGGTGTGTTTTGTTAGATTCTACTGTAAACATATTGAGATTACCTGGATTTTCCCTTAGCGTTGAAAACCCTCTGAGGGATCACTTGTTAAAACAATGGAGTGTGATGGTTGACTGGGTGGTACGGCTTCCTTCTGCAGTTTTCTGTGGGAATGAGCTGGTAATCACAACATGTATCAGATAGAGATGGTGTGATGATCAGCTTTCACCACTAGTTTGGGTATATTATTTTTGCTTTTAATCAACTTTGTTTGTTTGAAACATCTACACTGGAAACAATATATATAAATGCAACATGTGAAGTGTTTGTCACATGTTTCAAGACCAGAAATGTTCCATCTGCACAAAAAGTGTATTTCTCTCAAATTCTGTGCTCAAATTTGTTTCCATCCCTGTTAGTTAGCATTTTTTCTTTGCCAATATAATCCATCCATCTGACAGGTGTGGCAAATCAAGAAGCTGATTAAACAGCATGATCATTACACAGGTGAACCTTGTGCTGGGGGCAATAAAATGTGCAGTTTTGTCACACAACCCAGTGCCACAGATGTCTCATGTTTTAAGGGAATGTGCAATTGGCATTCTGTCTGCAGGAATACCCACCAGAGCTGTTGCCAGACGATTTAAGGTTCATTTCCCTACAATAAGCTGCCTCCAACATTGTTTTAGCGAATTTGGCAGTACCTCCAACCGGCCTCAACCGCAGACCATATGTATGGTGTTGTGTGGGCGAGCGGTTTGCTGATGTGAATGTTGTGAACAGAGTGCCCCATGGTGGCAGTGAGGTTACGGTATTGTTAGGCATAAACTACGGACAACAAACACAATTTTTGTGCCATTCATCCGCCGCCATCACCTCATGTTTCAGCATGATAATGCAGCTTTGTGAGGCTCATTTGAACTTGTTGAATTTCTGGGATCATTTATTTCAGCTTCATGAAACAACACTTTACGTTGTGTTTATATTTTGTAGATTTGTTATTTTAGTCATTGATAATAAATGTATTTGGATAACTGTAGTGAACTTGATTGATCTACTAATGAAAAATAAATGTTCTACATTAATTTGTGCTGGTCAGTCTTTGTTTTTTGGGGTTTCTATACTGTAAATGTTATTTTAGTTTTTTTTCTTAAAATTCAAGATGTATATTTCTATTTATCTCCTAAAAACATGTCCCTACACCTCTACACATCACCATGGGGACAAGCCAATATGCCAGCCACCAGTATTCTCACTAATGCATATGTAATGGTTTAAAAGCCTTAAACCCATTAACTCATCTATGATTTTCATGTAGACTTCAAACGGATCTCCCAGGTATCTAGATGGATCCTACACATCACCATGGAGACTTCAAACGGATCTCCCAGGTATCTAGATGGATCCTACACATCACCATGGAGACTTCAAACGGATCTCCCAGGTATCTAGATGGATCTAAAGAACAGTAGGCTTGGATTTACTCCACGACCACTTCTCTAGTTTCCCCTTATATTCCTTCTCACTCATCTCCACTCGACACGCCATCAGTTTCAAACAACACATCCCCTCCGCCATCTTCTAGTCTTCCTGAGTCTGCCTCCTCTGTCCGTCTTTCTCCCAATGAATGGCCTGATGCCTCCCTGTCTCTGTGGACGCAAGGCCGAACACGCATCGCACACTGCATGCCTCTTTCTCTCCAGGCAAAAAAAAACTGTTTCAAATTCTCACTGAAGTTTCTAGCCAGCTACCCAGGTGGCTTCTTCGATGATATCATGGGGGTCTGCAAACAAACGCTTAAGGTGCATTCTGCCACCTGTGCAAGAGTGTGAGATCATTTATGGTCTGCATCATTTTTTACTGTAGAATAATGATTTAAATCAACATATCCATACTAACTTCTACCACACCCTCCCCCAAAAACTCCACAGCTCTCCAACCCCATTAAACTGCATCTATATCATGCTGAAACAATCCACCCTTGGGATTGTCAACATATGTGACCCCAAAAACTTTGAATATAAAAGATTGTGTAGGAACTAGAATATTTCAGTGATATTTCTGCTGTGTGTGGCTTTGACAGATCCCATGGGATGATAAACATATTCTTTGCCATGTTATAACCCTATTTTGACAGGCATTTCTAGAGACTTTCAGACATTACTAGAGACGTTGGTTTTGTAATTATTAACCAAGCATGTGTGTTATTCCAGAGGACGATTCACACAAGATTCTTTTTTCCGAACTGACCCCTTTTTATTGACTCTTATGACAGAAGCCCGATGCACGGTTCTGACTGTCTGCCTCGTGGCGGACATGCCTGCCTGTGCCCCTCCCATATCTCTCTCGCCAGCTCGCTCTTTGCTGTGTAAAATACTACAGTTTTTGTTCTCGAAGTAGACTACGGAAAATAGTTTCCTCTGTTGCTGTGAAAACAAAAGGTTTTGTGTCCGTTTCAAATGTATTACTACAGGTATGTAATAGCACGTTTCAACGTACTAATATCGAAATAACATGCAAGTTGCAAATCCGTCAAGGTATTATCACTTTGGTAAAGATTTTGTGTTATTTTTTTATTTTTGTGTCGAACCGAGCGAAGAACGTGATAAGTCACATAGTTAGAGAGGACTGGGTTTGAGTGAATTAATCTACATTATTTCGTCAAGATTTCATAAAGATTCCCTTAACATTTCTGAGTTCGTTTTACGTGTTTAAAAAAAATTGTATTAGCTTGTAAAATGGCGGCGTCAGCTCTTTGAGTCAACGGACTTCAGTGCAGGCAGTGCGGGTGCATCAGAGACAATTTCACGGTTGCTTTTCTGTTTTGAAGCTGGATGTAATGCTTATCAGTTTTCTACATGTGTAGTAATATTCAGACACATTCAGTTGTTTCTATCTTATCTATACTTGATACTATGTTGTGTATGGGAAATACAATTGTTTTTTGTTAGCGAAATCAAATTTGATTGGTCACATGCACCAAATACAACTGGTAGACTTTAGGGAAAGGGCGATACCTAGTCAGTTGTTACAAGTACAAGTAGCACAATAAAAACGAGTCTATGTACAAGGAGTAACAGTACCGAGTCAATACAGTATGTACATGTAGGTAGGAGTAAAAGTGACTAGGCAATCAGGATATATAATAATCAGAGTAGCAGCTGTGTGTTCGTGTGTGCATGCGTGGAGTATCAGTGTAGTTTGTGTGTGCAAAGTAGTGCAAAATAATGAATTGTAAATGATACATAACTAATAAAGGGGATCAATGTAAATAGTCTGGTTAGCCATTTGATTAACTATAAAGCAGTCCTATGGCTTGTGGGTAGAAGCTTTTCAGGAGCCTTTTGGTCCCAGACTTAGCGCTCCGGTACCGCTTGTCTTGCGGTAGCAGAGAGAGCAGTCTATGACTTGGTTGGCTGGAGTATTTGACTTTTTTGGGGTGGAGGGCTAATTGTTACCCCCCCCCCCCCCCCTTTTGTCCCCAATTTCGTGATTACGATCTTGTCTCCCCAACGGGCTTGGAGAGGCAAAGGTCGAGTCATGCGTCTTCCAAAACATGATCCGCCAAGCTGCGCTTCTTAACATCAGCTCACTTAAACCATAAACCAGCTGCACCAATGTGTCTGAGAAACACAGTTCAACTGACGACCAAAGTCAGCCTGCAGGTGCCCGGCCCACCACTAGTCGCTAGAGCTCGATGAGGCAAGTAAAGCCCACCCGGCCAAACCCTCCCCTAACCCGGACGATGCTGGGCCAATTGTGCGCCGCACTACGGGACTCCCTGTCACAGCTCGATCGAACCCCAGGCTGTAGTGACGCTGCAACACTACAGTGCCGTAGACCGCTGCGCCACTCGGAAGACCCTTGTTTGACCCTTTTTTTGTGCCTTCCTCTGACACCGCCAGGTGTAGAGTTCCTAGATGGCAGGGACTTCGGCTCCAGTGATGTACTGGGCCCTACGCACTACCCTCTGTAGCGCCTTGCAGTCGAATGCAGAGCAGTTGCCATACCAGGCAGTGATGCAGCCAGTCAAGATCCTCTCAATGGTGCAGCTGTAGAACCTTTTTGAGAGATCTGAGGGCCCATGCCAAAAATGTTCAGCCTCCTGAGGGGGAAGAGGTGTTGTCGTGCTCTCTTCACGACTGTTGGTGTGTTGGGACCATGATAGGTCCTTAGTGACGTAGACATCGAGGAATTTGATGCTCTCGACCTGCTCCACTACATCCCTGTAAAATGTGAATGGGGGGCGTGTTTGGCTCTCCGTTTCCTTTGGTCCTCGATAAGCTCCTTATGAACATCATTCTTACGTAGGTGTTCCTTTTATCCAGATGCGAGAGGGCAGTGTTGAGTGCAATAGAGATTGCGTCATCTGTGCATCTGTTGGGGCAGTAGACAAGTTGGAGGGGTTCAGGGTTTCTGGGATGATGGTGTGAGCCATGACCAGCCTTTCAAAACATGTCATGGCTACAAATGTGAGTGCTACGGGGCGATAGTCATTTAGACAGGTTACCTTGGTGTTCATGGGCACAGGGACTATGGTGGTTTGCTTGAAACATGTAAGTATACAGACTGGGTCAGGAAGAGGTTGAAAATGTAATTGAAGACACTTGCCAGCTGGTCAGCACATGTTCTGAGTACACGTCGTGGTAATCCGTCCGGCCTGGCGGCCTTGTGAATGTTAACCTGTTTAAAGAGACTACTGTTTAAAGGCTACAGAGATCGTGGTCATACAGTCATCCGGGAACAGCTGGTGCTTTCATGCATGGTTCAGTGTTGCCTGCATCAAAGGTCGGTTTGGTTTAAAAAAAAAAAAAAAAAAAGTTAAACATTAAATGAAATAAATAACAACTGACAACAATAATTCTAGAGTTTTTTTAATGGAAATTCCAAAGGCCAAAATAGTGAACATTCAATTGCCAAAACATTGAAAATATTCTATTATCTCGGTCTGGTCCACATTCGTTAGAAATCAATAGAAAAATAGGAAATTACTATGAAATAATAAAATAGACAGTTGTGTATATTAAACTGAATAAAAATCAAAACACAACATATGGGGGCGGCAGGTAGCCTAGTGGTTAGAGCGTTGGACTAGTAACCAAAATGTTGCCAGATCGAATCCCCGAGCTGACAAAGTAAAAATCTGTCGTTCTGCCCCTGAACAAGGCAGTTAACCCACTGTTCCTAGGCCGTCATTGAAAATAAGAATTTGTTCTTTAACTGACTTGCCTAGTTAAATAAAGGTTAACTAAATATAAAGTGTTGGTCCCACGTTTCATGAGCTGAAATAAAAGATCCCAGAAATGTTTCATATGCACAAAAAGTGTATTTCTCTCAAACGTTGTACAAAAAATGTGTTTACTGCCCTGTTAGTGAGCATTTCTCCTTTGCCAAGATAATCCATTTCCCTGACAGGTGTGGCATATCAAGAAGCTGATTAAACACCATGATCATTAAACAGGTGCACTTTGTGCTGGGGACAATAAAAGGCCACTCTAAAATGTGAAGTTTTGTCACACAACCCAAAGCTACAGATGTCTCAAGTGTTGAGCGTGCGCGCAATTGGCATGCTGACTGCAGGAATGTCCAGAGCTGCTGCTAGAGAATTTAGTGTTCATTTCTCTACCATAAGCTGCCGAATTTGGCAGTGTGTCCAACTGGCCTTACAACCACAGACTAAGTGTTTAACCACCCCAATACAGGGCCTCCACATCCGGCTTCTTCACATACGGGACCGTCTGAGACCCTCCACCCAGACAGCTGATGAAAGTGAGGAGTACTTCTGTCTGTACTAAAGCCCTTTTGTGGGAACAACTCATTCTGATTTTGCTGGGCCTGGCTCCTCAGTGGTCATCCCCTCCCAGGCCCACCCATGTCTGCACCCCTGCCGAGTCATGTGAAATCCATTGATTTGGCCCTAATGAATTTATTTCCTTATATGAACTGTAACTCAGTAAAATTGTTGCATGTTGCATTTATATTTTTGTTCAGTATACTGTGGTGGAGAAATCAGAATTAGCTAAGTAACGTAGATAATGAAGATGACTTATCTGCAGAATATGCTTAATCTGTTAACTCTTGTTATTAGAATGTCTCCTTTGGGTGTCTGGTGTTGGCAGCTGCACTTCCTCCCTCATATGGGCCCTAGTCACCTGAGGTCAGGCTTGTCTATCACATGTCCCTGTTGCTATGCAGAATATCAGAAAGAGAATAGGGCAAATGAGGTCAGAAGGAAACATTGTTTCCATATGTGAATGTGTCTTTACCTATTGCAAACCATGTGAAGGGATGAGTAATGGGAACCAATCACTTGTCTCCACAATGTCTGTGTGTCAGTCACCCCCTCCTAGCAAGGTGGAAACTAAGTAACAACAAATGTCCTTTTAAGTTCTTAGTACTGAACAAAACAACAAGTTCCTTGTATTTGGGGCCTAAGGTCTGGCACAGGATGTGTGGGTGTCTGGAACCATTGTACGTCATCTCTGAGGTTGCAGCTATCCTGACCTATCCTGAGATAGTAGATAACCCAGAGGCTCACTCCACTCAGGGAGCACTCACTCTGTTCATTTGTGTTTGATTATTAATAAGTTAATAAAGATTTAGTTTAAGTATAACTCTGACTTATTTTTAGGTTCAAAGAAAGTTCCCGGACTGTCAAGACAATAACTCTGTGTCCGCTTCTCTTTATTACTACAGGACGACTAGAATTAAGTCTGAGACCAGTCTGAGACCTCTCTATACTGATCAGTGTGCACCTGGTCAGTTTTGGTGTGTTTTGTTAGCTTCTACTGTAAAGATATTGAGATGACCTTGGATTTGCCTGTAGTGTTGAATACCCTCTGTGAGGCTTCTCATTTTAAAAACAAACACAGGCTGTGTTTGAATACTCATACTAACCGCACTGACTGTACTATTTGTGACGTGAAGGGAGTATATAGTATGCTTATTGGTCATAGTATGGATATAGTTATCATGCAATTCGCCAAAATACGAAGTATACACACAGAGGACACTTTCTGTACTTTTAGGGTCCATAATGCAATTCTTCAAAAAAAGTGGCATGGCTTCACAACGTGTTCAGATTTTAAGAAAATGGGGTAAAATATGCAGCCGAAGTCCATTGAGTGCGAATACAAATTAATTAATTTAACAAATTATGACAAATGTTAAGAAAATGTTAAGCAATGTAATCAAGTAATGACTTTTCAAATAAGTTACGTTACACGTTATGTTGGCTGACAATTTGTGCAGAATGACTGATGAATTTACGAACACTCAACAGCCGTTGAATATAGCCAATGTCAGTAAACGTCGGCAAAAGAATGCCTAATAAATTATTGCCAGCAGTCACCAACGCTCTGGATAACATGAAAACAGCCTAACCAGTTCTGCTATGGCGAGTAAAATGGTCAGTGAGGTGTTCTCTCATTTGTGTCTGGAAGTAGCTAGCTAACGTTAGCCAGTTAGCTTGGGTGCTTGACTGCCGTTGAACGCTCGGATCAACCCTACTCCTGGGCCAGAGCGTCCAGTGTGCGCTCTGAACGCTCCGAGAGCGAAACGCTCTGAATTTATGAACGCCCAGAGCGCCCTCTGGCACTCCAGATGGAATTTACGAACACACACTCTAAATCTTAAAATGTTTAGCTAGTCATTTGTTATGCTAACAAGCTAGCAAGAGGTTGCATAGCAACAGCATCCGGTAGACAGGCAAAGCTCTAGTACGCTCAACTGAAACGATACAGTTCGTTTACAGTATACTAAAATTAACTAGTTTGTAGTATATACTCATTAAGTATACAGTATGTGGGCCTCCCGGGTGGCGCAGTGGTCTAGAGCACTGCATCGCAGTGCTAACTGCGCCACCAGAGTCTCTGGGTTCGCCCCCAGGCTCTGTCGCAGCCGGCCGCGACCGGGAGGTCCGTGGGGCGACGCACAATTGGGCTAGCGTCGTCCGGGTAAGGGAGGGTTTGGCCGGTAGGGATTTCCTTGTCTCATCGCGCTCCAGCAACTCCTGTGGCGGGCTGGGCGCAGTGCGTGCTAACCAAGGGGGCCAGGTGCACGGTGTTTCCTCCGACACATTGGTGCGGCTGGCTTCCGGGTTGGAGGCGCGCTGTGTTAAAGAAGCAGTGCGGCTTGGTTGGGTTGTGCTTCGGAGGACGCATGACTTTCGACCTTCGTCTCTCCCGAGCCCGTACGGGAGTTGTAGCGATGAGACAAGATAGTAATTACTAGCGATTGGATACCACGAAAATTGGGGAGAAAAGGGGATAAAAAAAAAAAAAGTATACAGTATGTAAGTATGGGTATTCGAACACAGCTATAGTCTGCCAGTTGACTGGGTAGTACTGCTTCCCTCTGTCTGGTCTGACTCTGTCTGTTGGGAGAGTTTCTCTACAGTTTTACTGTTTTTACTTGTTTTTATTCAGGTCCCAGTGTCTCAGTTGCTATGGTGCCCTGAGGACAAACATTCCATCAATACAGCCAAAACAAAAATATATATTTTTTAGCTACAAAACAGCTATAAATACATAACATCAGGTTAGTACAATAAGTTATGATAGTCATTTGAAACAATTGCACACTTCAGTGAACTCATTAAACAACAGATTATTATTATAATTTTTTTATTTTATTTTTTTTTATCCCATTTTCTCCCCAATTTTCGTGGTATCCAATCGCTAGTAATTACTACCTTGTCTCATCGCTACAACTCCCGTACGGGCTCGGGAGAGACGAAGGTCGAAAGCCATGCGTCCTCCGAAGCACAACCCAACCAGCCGTACTGCTTCTTAACACAGCGCGCCTCCAACCCGGAAGCCAGCCGTACCAATGTGTCGGAGGAAACACCGTGTACCTGGCCCCCTTGGCTGGCGCGCACTGCGCCCGGCCCGCCACAGGAGTCGCTGGAGCGCGATGAGACAAGGATATCCCTACCGGCCAAACCCTCCCTACCCCGGAGGACGCTATGCCAATTGTGCGTCGCCCCACGGACCTCCCGGTCGCGGCCGGCTGCAACAGAGCCTGGGCGCGAACCCAGAGACTCTGGTGGCGCAGTTAGCACTGCGATGCAGTGCCCTAGACCACTGCGCCACCCGGGAGGCCTAAACAACAGAGTTTTAAACTGCCCTATCGGCGCCAGGGAATCCAGGTGGAATTTGTTTTGTAAGGTATTCTATAACTGTGATGCGTTAAAACTAAAGGTGGATTTACCAAACTTTGAAGAGAAGCGGGGACCAACCTTGCGAACGGGTCTGGTATCTCATTTTTTATATTTCAAGAGGGAAGTGAGGTATGTTGGAAGCTTGTGGAGATAGAAGCTTTGTAAACAAGAAGGGAGTAATGAAGTGATCTATGGGACTTCCGTGAGGAAGTGACCTTCTGATACAGGATGCAGTGATGAGTATTAAAACTGTCACCTGTAATAAAGCAAAGGGTGCTATGGTAGACGGCATCCAATGGTTTAAGAGTAGCGGCTGCTGCATTCTGGTAAATGGTGTCACCATATTGAAGAACTGGCAGGATAGCATGATAACACACCAATGTATGCATTTTAACTAATTAGCAACTTTGCAACTACTTACTACTTCTTAGCATGTTAGTTTAGCATGCAACTACTTAGCATGTTAGCTAACCCTTCCCCTAACCTGGCTAACTTTAGCAACAACAAATTGGAATTTGTAATATATTACAAATTAGTAACATATTGTATGAATAGCAATGCGTAACATAACATGAATTGTAATTTGTAACATACCATATGTCCTATAATGTATATTATATTGTACGACCGCCATTACATTGGTAGGCCAACATAACATATCATACTAAATGGAGTAGCACAAATTTTTGTAACACATAATACGTTTTGCTCTGAGACCAGATTGTCCCTCTCAGTTCTCTGTGGGAATGAATTAGTAGACAACATGTATCAGATAGAGATGGTGTGATGACCACTTTTCTGTGGGAATGAGTTAGTAGACAACATGTATCAGATAGAGATGGTGTGATGATCACTTTTCACCACTAGTTTGGGGGGATTATTTTACAACTTTATTTAATGATACACAGGTTATGAAATTAATATATGTGTTTATTAATTGTCTTTAAAACTAGATTAGTTATTTTAGTTACTGATCATGAATGTGTTTGGATAACTGCATTGAAGCTAATTTTATTGATCTGCCAATGATCTGCCAGTTACAGACAACAGACATGGAAAGTGGCAACACACAGCTAGGGACCATGTTCACAAATCTGATTGACCTTTAGCCATGTCTTCAAGCATTTTATGAAAGTGTGATATGTGGTGCAGTTATGTGTGTCTGATGGCAGTGTATTCCAGACATGGGAAGCTCTCACAGAGAATGCAGATTTACTAAAGGTGCTTTTCCTTAGTGGAACTATACAGTCACCTCTCATGGCAGACCTTGTGGATCTGCTGCCATATGTTTGGGTTTTCTGTTTAACAAAAATACTGAGTGGAGGGGGAGCCGAGCCATTTAGGATCTTGAATACAAGACATGCGTCGGTGTATTGCACAAGATTTTCCCAACTCAGGAGCTCATGCTTTCTGAGGATGTAACAGTGATGATGGCTATTGGGCTTCCTATCAAGCACTTTGAGAGCCTGTTTGTAGACAGACTGAATAGTTTTTAATGTTGTACAGCAAGCTTGGGCCCAACTAGTCAAGCAGTATGTTAAGTGGGGGAGTATCATAGATTTGAAGTACAGTTTTGCTACCTCTGTAGTCAAACAATTTCGTATAAATCGGAAATTAGCTAGGTTGAATTTGGTTATTTGAATTACCTTTTTTACATGCTTTTTTGGTCTTATGGTTGTATTCAGTTCTTCATATTAAATCTGACAGTATGAATGGTTCTTATGGTTGTATTCAGTTTGTCCATATTAGATCTGACAGAATGAGCAAGGCAGTTAAAACCTCTTGGCGCACGGATCCCTTTAACGGATCATTTTCGTAAACAACCGCTGAATTGCGCCAAATTTAAAAAAATACAACAAATATTTATTTTCGTGAAATCACAAGTGAAATATACCAAAACACAGCTTAGCTTGTTGTTAATCCACCTATTGTGTCAGATTTTGAAAATATGCTTTACAGCAAAAGCAATCCAAGCGTTTGTGAGTTTATCGATCACTAGACAAAACATTACGAACAGCTAGCAGCAATGTAGATTGGTTACAAAAGCCAGAAAATAAATGAAATGAATCGCTTACCTTTGATGATCTTCGGATGTTTGCACTCACGAGACTCCCAGTTACACAATAAATGTTCCTTTTGTTCAATAAATATTGTTTTTATATCCAAAAACCTCCATTTGGTTGGTGCGTTATGTTCAGAAATCAACAGGCTCGAGCAGTCATGAAGGGCAGAAGAAAATTCCAAATAGTATCCGTAAAGTTCGTAGAAACATGTCAAAAGTTTTTTATAATCAATCCTCCGGTTGTTTTTAACATAAATAATCTATAAAATTTCAACCCGACGGTAAACTATTCAATAACAGAGATAAAGAAAATGTTGAGCTACAACTTTCGTGCGCATGAACTAATGGAAGGACATCCGTCTATCCACTGACCCGTTTTGATAAATCTTGCTCAATTTTCAGAACGTTATTTTTTCCAAACATAAAAATTCTGTCCCCTAGCTTCAAGAGGTTTTAACCCTCTCACAACTGCTCCCTAGGTGCCGATGACTTCAATTAAGGCAGCCCCCCCCCCCCCCCACTACCCACACAAACCTCTCCGATTCAGAGGGTTTGGGTTAAATGTGGAAGACACATTTAGGTTAAATGCATTTCCCTTTCCCCACATCAGAGTTCTACAAGACTATTTACATAATGAACTGGACATTTCAACAGTTTGACCCTTAATATAGTCTTGGTCATTTACTGAGCTGTAACAATGGACCATGGAAAAGGTCTGTTGAAGTGAATACTGTAGTGGTGTGAGGGAGGTAACACAAGCTTCCAATCCCCAATAGTAAGTATTGAAACAGATTAGTGAATAATAGAGCCTGTAATTGTCAATGTAACACCTGACCACATACCTATAATGCAGATAATATAACATGATGAACCTTAGGTTTTCAGATGTATGAATGTTGTTGTTTTTTTAAACCTCCCCAGGGGTGTATTCATTACACCGATTCTGTTGTAAAACATTGTCTGTTGGAAAACGTTTTGCATCGGAAACCGTTTACTCCAAATTGAAAAAGTTTTGCAATGACAAGGAGAGTTTGTATTTGACAAGTTCAGGTTGGTCCCTCCCCATTTCGTTCCATTTGCTCTGTTTGCTTTTTAAATGGTAAACGGTTTCCGTTGCAAGGCGTAATGAATACACACTAGTTCTTAGTTGTAGTGCCTTTCACCTCTTTGAACCCAGCCTTCCAGTGGGATAAAGATGATACTTTCTTGTAAGTAGGTCTGGGCGGTATACCGTATTTTACAACGTATTGGAATTGTTGCACGGACCGGTTTGGGTTTTTATTATCTATAACGGTATGTTAATGTTTGATTTGTTGAAATGGATACGCCCTGTGTAACATCCATTTTAAATTGTATTTTACTTCGCTTCCCTCTCTCTATGCCGCTTTCCACACAGACCTAGCCCCGCCCCCTGTCACTCGAGGAGGCGTTTGTTGTTCCTCGACCATGAGACACTTGTGTTCCGTCTGCGTGGTCAATGCAGCACCAGCAACAATGTTGATGACAACGATGCTGTTTTCTCTTTACTTTTTAATATAAACACCTAGCGTTCTAAAATTACACTACTAGTTCGTGTTTTCTTAGCAAGTTGGGCCTAAATCTTGTGATCCGCTAATGCTAATCGCTAGCTAGCAATCTAATAAATGTACTGAGTCAGAGCAAACGTAATTAGCTATACAGCCTGATAATACCAGTGATGCTGTAGACCTAAATCAGCATGTTGTTTGGGCAACAGTATCTTCAAAATCAAAGAGGAATATGTGAAGCAAGAATGTTAGCTACATGAAGTAGCTAAGAGAAAACACTTTGGTTCCTACTGTCACAATAACTGCTCCCTGGCATTTTAATTTGTTGTCATGTCAAACACAGTTTTCAAAGAGCCCATAATTATATTTTAACTATAGAATTAGAATAATCGCTAACACTACTTTACAACACAGTCATAACCATGTCATAATATGTCAACAGCTGATAGAACTTGTCATAACACTGGCATGACCTTTTTAGACATATTGCATTATTTTATGACTGGTTATGACATCTACATAAGTTCAACATTCACAAAACCAACCACACATGGCAAAACATTCCATTACACCATAGCCTGTGTGTCGAGAGTATGTTTGTTATGTATCTTTTTTTAAATTGAACATGTTAAATTATCATTGGAATTGCACACACATTGATGTCAGACATGGACCTACCTCAATGCTCTGTTGCTGCTGACTGGGATGAATGCAGGAGCAGATTTCAGGTGAGAGACATGTCCTGATGTAATTATACAAAAGAGAAGAGTTTGATCAGCAAAAATTTACAAACTTTATTTATTGGGCAGAACAATTCAGTTCAATGCATTCATCCAAAACACTTTCCTCATCAATGACTAAAATTCCAATTTAATAAATACATGAAGTCATTTCTAAGATTGTGTATCGTTAAAAACTGATCATCACACCATCTCTTTCTGATACATGTTGTGTCTACTAGCTCATTCCCACAGAAAACTGCAGAGGGAAGCAGTACCACCCAGTCAACCATCAGACTACATTGTTTTAGTAATGGGCACTGATATGGAAAATCTACAGTTTATCAATATGAGTTCAACTGTAATTTGTCTAACTGATATCTATATATCAGTTTGAATAAATAACAATTGTGACTGTGTGGACTTATTTCCACGGCTTTGTGAAGTCCAGACAACTGCTTGCTGATTGGCTATTGGGGCAGGTGTGATTGTTCTGTGGGCCTAACCCACCCAACCAGTGTAAATACAATGGGAAGCAGTTGATGGCCCATCAGCAGCCTGTTCCAGGGTTTTGTGCCTGGGGAACCAGTCATGTATGCTGTTTTACATAAAAGTTTTGGTTAACAGCAAGGATAAACTGATATCACAGTATGCCTTGCTCATTTACCACTCACCGGACAGTTTATTAGTTACACCAATTTTGCCTGCAGAACAGCCTGAATTCTTCGGGGCGTGGATTATGAATGTTGGAAACGTTCCACAGGGATGTTGGTCCATGCTGATGTGAAAGCATCAGGCAGTTTTTTTTATTTAACCAGGTAGGCCAGTTGAGAACAAATTCTCATTTACAACTGCGACCTGGCCAAGATAAAGCAAAGCAGTTCGACAAAAACAACACAGAGTTACACATGGAATAAACAAACGTACAGTCATTAACACAATAGGAAAAAATCTGTATACAGTGTGTGCAAATGAAGTAAGGAGGTAAGGCAATAAATAGGCCAAATGTGGCGAAGTAATTGTAATTTACACGAGTGATATATGTGCAGATGAGGATGTGCAAGTAGAAATACTGGTGTGCAAAAGAGCAGAAAAACAAATATGGGGATGAGGTAGGTAGTTGGTTGGATGGGCTATTTACAGATGGGCTGTGTACAGCTGCAGCGATCGGTAAGCTGATCTTACAGCGGACGCTTAAAGTTAGTGAGAGAGATACGTCTCCAACTTCAGTGATTTTGCAATTTGTTCCAGTCATTGGCAGCAGAGAACTGGAAGAAAAGGCAACCAAAAGAGGTGTTGGCTTTGGGGATGACCAGTGAAATATACCTGCTGGAGTGCGCGCTACTGGTTGGTGTTGCTATGGCTGAGCTGAGATAAGGTGGAGCTTTACCTAGCAAAGACTTATAGATGACCTGGAGCCAGTGGGTTTGGCGACGAATATGTAGCAAGAACCAGCCAACGAGAGCATATAGATTGCAGTGGTGGGTAGTATATGGGGCTTTGGTGACTAAACGGATGGCACTGTGATAGACTGCATCCAATTTACTGAGTAGAGTGTTGGAGGCTATTTTGTAAATGACATCGCCGAAGTCTAGGATCGGAAGGATAGTCAGTTTTACGAGGGTATGTTTGGCAGCATGAGTGAAGGAGGCTTTGTTTGCGAAATAGGAAGCCGATTCTAGATTTAACTTTCGATTGGAGAGGCTTAATGCGAGTCTGGAAGGAGAGTTTACAGTCTAACCAGACACCTAGGTATTTGTAGTTGTCCACATATTCTAAGTCAGAACCGTCCAGAGCAGTGATGCTAGCCGGGCGGGCGCGTGCAGCGATCGGTTGAAGAGCATGCTTTTCGTTTTACTAGCATTTAAGAGCAGTTGGAGGCCACGGAAGTAGTGTTGTATGGCGTTGAAGCTCGTTTGGAGGTTAACACAGAGCGACATCATTGATATATACAAAGAAAAGAGTCGGCCCGAGAATTGAACAGTGTGGCACCCCCATAGAGACTGCCAGAGGTCCGGACAACAGGCCCTCCGATTTGACACACTGAACTATGTCTGAGAAGTAGTTAGTGAACCAGGCGAGGCAGTCATTAGAGAAACCAAGGCTGTTGAGTCTACCGATAAGAATACGGTGATTGACAGAGTCGAAAGCCTTGGCCAGGTCAATGAAGACGGCTGCACAGTACTGTCTTTTATCGATGGCGGTTATGATATCGTTTAAGACCTTGAGCGTGGCTGAGGTGCACCCATGACCAGCTCGGAAACCAGATTGCATAGTGGAGAATGTACGGTGGGATTCAAAACTTGTCGGTGATCTGTTTGTTCACTTGGCTTTCGAAGACTTCAGAAAGGCAGGGCAGGATGGATATAGTTCTGTAACAGTTTGGGTCTAGAGTGTCTCCCCCTTTGAAGAGGGGGATGACCGCGGCCGCTTTCCAATCTTTAGGAATCTCAGACGATACGAAAGAGAGGTTGAACAGACTAGCAATAAGGGTTGCGACAATGGCGGCGGATAATTTTAGGAAGAGAGGGTCCAGATTGTCTACCCCAGCTGATTTGTAGGGATGCAGATTTTGCAGCTCTTTCAGAACATCAGCTGTCTGGATTTGGGTGAAGGAGAAGCGGGGGGGGGGCTTTGGACAGTTGTTGCGGGGGGTGCAGAGCTGTTGGCCAGGGTTGGGGTAGCCAAGTGGAAAGCATGGCCAGCTGTAGAGAAATGCTTATTGAAATTCTCGATTATCGTGGATTTATTAGTGGGCAGCTGGGAGGAGGTACTCTTATTCTCCATGGACTTTACAGTGTCCCAAAACTTTTTGGATTTAGTGCTGCAGGATGCAAATATCTGTTTGAAAAAGCTAGCCTTTGCTTTCCTAACTGACTGTGTGTATTGGTTCCTGACTTCCCTGAAAAGTTGCATATCGCAGGGACTATTCGAAGCTAGTGCAGTACGCCACATGGTGTTTTTGTGCTGGTCAGGGGCAATCAAGTCTGGGGTGAACCTAGGGCTATATCTGTTCTTAGTTCTACATTTTTGTAAAGGGGCATGCTTATTTAAGATGGAAATAACTTTTAAATAACAACCAGGCAGCCTCTACTGACAGGATGAGGTAAATATCCTTACTGGATACACAGGCCAGGTCGATTAGCAAGGCCTGCTCGCAGAAGTGCTCTAGGGAGCGTTTGACAGTGATGAGGGGTGGTCGTTTGACCGCAGACCCATAACGGACGCAGGCAATGAGGCAGTGATCGCTGAGATCCTGGTTGAAAACAGGATTTAGAGGGCAAGTTGGTCAGGATGATATCTATGAGGGTGCCCATGTTTACGGATTTGGGGTTGTACCTGGTAGGTTCCTTAATAATTTGTGTGAGATTGAGGGCATCTAGCTTAGATTGTAGAACGGCTTGGGTGTTAAGCATATCCCAATTTAGGTCACCTAGCAGTACGAACTCTGACGATAGATGGGGGGCAATCAATTCACATATGGTGTCCAGGGCACAGCTGGGAGCTAAGGGGGGTCTATAACAAGCGGCAACAGTGAGGGACTTATTTCAGGAGAGATGGATCTTTAAAAGTAGAAGCTCGAACTGTTTGGGCTTAGACCTGGATAGTATGACAGAACTCTGCAGGCTCTCTCTACAGTAGATTGCAATTCCGCACCCTTTAGCAATTTTGTGTTGACAGAAAATGTTGTAATTGGTGATGGAAATTTCAGAATTTTTGGTGGCCTTCCTAAGCCAGGATTTAGACACGGCTAGGACATCAGGGTTGGCGGAGTGTGCTAAAGCAGTGAATAAAGCAAACTTCTGATGTTAACATGCATGGACCCAAGGCATTTACGGTTGCAGAAGTCAACAAATGAGAGTGCCTGGGGACACACAGGGCCTGGGTTAACCTCTACATCACCAGAGGAACAGAGGAGGAGTAGAATGAGGGTACGGCTAAAGGCTATAAGAACTGGTCGTCTAGTGCTTTTGAAACAGAGAATAAAAGGAGCAGATTTTTGGGCGTGGTAAGATAGATTCAGGGCATAGTGTACAGACAAGGGTACGGTAGGGTGCGAGTAGTGGAGGCAACCCTAGGCATTAACTTCTTCTTAATAGGGGGCGCTATTTTCACTTTGGGAAAAAATCGTGCCCAAATTAAACTGCCTCGTACTCTGTTCTAGATCATACAATATTATTATTACTATTGGATAGAAAACACTCTGAAGTTTCTGAAACTGTTTGAATTATATCTGTGAGTAAAACAGAACTCATTTGGCAGCAAACTTCCAGACAGGAAGTGAAAATTCTGAAAATGGGGCTCTGTGTCAGGGCCTGCCTATTCAACTGGCTTATATTTATGGATCTGTATGCACTTCATACGCCTTCCACTAGATGTCAACAGGCAGTAGAATGTTGAATGGGGTGTCTAGCTTGATGCGAGACCGAATGAGAGCTTTTGGAGTGACAGGTCCGCTCTTTTGTCAGTATGCAGTTGCGCACCAGGAAACCCCACATTGTCTTCTGAAATGCGTTCGGTTTACACGACGAAATGCTCCGGCTCTGATTTTATTGGATACATATGAGAAAAACATCATAAAGTAGGATTTTTAAACCGAGTTTGACCAGTTTATTCAACGTTTATTGGGACTTTTGGAATTTTTCGTTCCATGCGCAAAGATTTTTTGGACATGTGCCCTCCACATGGCTAGCCAAAGTTTCTAATTCGACAGAAGAAATGGACATTCTAAAACAAAACAACGATTTATTCTGGAACTAGGACTCCTTGCACAACATTCTGATGGAAGATCAACAAAGGTAAGAGAATATTTATGATGTTATTTCGTATTTTTGTGTTTTATGTTGGCTCCAACAAGGCGGAGAATTGTAGGGAGCTGTCTCACAATATTGCATGCTGTATGTTGTACTAAAGTTATTTTAAAAAATCTAACACAGCGGTTGCATTAAGAACCAGTGTATCTTTCATTTGCTGTACAACATGTATTTTTTAGTAAAGTTTATGATGAGTTCTTTGGTTAGATTAGGTGACTGTCCAAAATATCTCCGGACAATTTGGTGCATTGTGGCTACGTATTCACAATGTAAAAACACGATTTGTAGCTCTAAATATGCACATTTTCGAACAAAACATAAATGTATTGTATAACATGATGTTATAAGACTGTCATCTGATGAAGTTGTTCAAAGTTTAGTGATTAATTTTATCTTTATTTGTGGGTTTTGTGAAAGCTATTTTGGCGGTGAATAAATGGCGTTGTGTGTTTGGCTATTGTGGTGAACTAATATAAATATATATTGTGTTTTCGCTGTAAAACACTTAAAAAAACGGAAATATTGTCTGGATTCACAAGATGTTTATCTTTCATTTGCTGTACAACATGTATTTTTCATAAATGTTTTATGATGAGTACTTATGTATTTCATGTTGCTCTCTGTAATTATTCTGGCTGTTTTGGTGCTATTTGTGATGGTGGCTGCAATGTAAAACCAGGATTTATACCTCTAAATATGCACATTTTCGAACAAAACATAAATGTATTGTATAACATGATGATATAAGACTGTCATCTGATGAAGTTTTCAAAGGTTAGTGATTAATTTTATCTCTATTTGTCGGTTTTGTGAAAGCTACCTTTGCGGTGGAAACATGGTGAAAACATGGCGTTGTGTGTTTGGCTATTGTGGTGAGCTAATATAAATATATATTGTGTTTTCGCTGTAAAACATTTTAAAAATCGGAAATGATGGCTGGATTCACAAGATGTTTATCTTTCATTTGCTGTATTGGACTTGTGATTTCATGAAATTATATTATATGATATCCCTGTCGCGTTAGGCTAGGCTATGCTAGTCAGCTTTTTTGATATAATAAAACAATGAGAGCTGCCCTAAACAACAGTATACAAGGTATATTGACATTAGAGAAAGGCATAAAGTAATCACAGGTGTTGATTGGGAGAGCTAAAACAACAACAGGTGAGACAACAACAGGTAAACAGCTAAGACAACAACAACGGGTAAATGGCGATGAATGGGCAGAGAGGGTCAGTTAGCTACACACAGGGCCTGAGTTTGAGGCTGGGGCCGACAGATAAACAAAATGAAGTACCGTGTTAATGAACAGTCCAGCAGGCATCAGCTGTGTAGCCGAGTTGCTGCAGATTGGACCTCGGAACACCACCAGTCAATGTTTTTTCACTCAATTGTCCAGGGTTGATGATGGTGTGCCCACTGGAGCCGCTTCTTCCTTGTTGTTAGATGATAGGAGTGGAAGCCGGTGAGGTTGTCTGCTGCAATAGAACCATCCGTGACAAGGATGACAAGTTGCAGCATTCCGAGATGCCGTTCTGGACAACACTTGTTGTGCTGTGGGATTATTTGTCTGTTTGTGGCCTGCTGTTAGTGTGCACGACTCTTGCCATTCCCCTTCGACCTCTTTCATCAACAAGCTGTGTTCGACCCCCACAGGACTGCTGCTGACTGGATGTTTGTCGCACCATTCTCTGTAAACCCTCGACACTGTTGTGTGTGAAAAGCCCAGGAGGCTGCTATACTACCCTACCACCCCTCCCCTGGTTGGAGTATACTACCCTACCACCCCTCCCCTGGTTGGAGTATACTACCCTACCACCCCTCCCCTGGTTGGAGTATACTACCCTACCACCCCTCCCCTGGTTGGAGTATACTACCCTACCACCCCTCCCCTGGTTGGAGTATACTACCCTACCATCCCTCCCCTGGTTGGAGTATACTACCCTACCACCCCTTCCCTGGTTGGAGTATACTATCCTACCACCCCTCCCCTGGTTGGAGTATACTACCCTACCACCCCTCCCCTGGTTGGAGTATACTACCCTACCACCCCTCCCCTGGTTGGAGTATACTATCCTACCACCCCTCCCCTGGTTGGAGTATACTACCCTACCACCCCTCCCCTGGTTGGAGTATACTACCCTACCACCCCTCCCCTGGTTGGAGTATACTACCCTACCACCCCTCCCCTGGTTGGAGTATACTACCCTACCATCCCTCCCCTGGTTGGAGTATACTACCCTACCACCCCTCCCCTGGTTGGAGTATACTACCCTACCACCCCTCCCCTGGTTGGAGTATACTATCCTACCACCCCTCCCCTGGTTGGAGTATACTACCCTACCACCCCTCCCCTGGTTGGAGTATACTACCCTACCACCCCTCCCCTGGTTGGAGTATACTACCCTACCACCCCTCCCCTGGTTGGAGTATACTACCCTACCACCCCTCCCCTGGGTGGAGTATACTACCCTACCACCCCTCCCCTGGTTGGAGTATACTACCCTACCACCCCTCCCCTGGTTGGAGTATACTACCCTACCACCCCTCCCCTGGTTGGAGTATACTACCCTACCACCCCTTCCCTGGTTGGAGTATACTACCCTACCAACTCTCCCCTGGTTGGAGTATACTACCCTACCACCCCTCCCCTGGTTGGAGTATACTACCCTACCACCCCTCCCCTGGTTGGAGTAAACCAACAGACAACAATACATCTACTGCTACATACAGCTATTTTCACTCACATCTACGGAACCTGTAAATAAATATTATACATATATTGCCAATTTCCTCTTCAAATGTCTAGATTTCCACCCACAGCGGCCAACCTACCATTCATTGTGATCTGAACTCCAACCCTCCGATGTCCACAGATTAACCCACCTTTTCCAGTATAACGGCGTTTTGCTATTTCACTTGACAATACATGTCTCCATTTTACTGTGATGTCATATGAGGGTCCTGAACCTCCCTATTTGTAACATTTCTACCATATTGCCCTAAAAATCAATACTTTACCCCAGAGTATAATGATATTACCCATTGACGGATCGTGGTTTTTCAGATCCCTTAACAATAGTTTGCAGGTCCATCTGAACCCTGATAATATGACGCCACAACCATTCCTGGACCTGACTCCAAAAGCGAGCCACCGATGGACAGCATCAGAAAATATGTTCTATTGATTCTGTTTCCTCATGGCAGAGTCTGCACTGGGCTGACTGTTCTATTGATTCTGTTTCCTCGTGGCAGAGTCTGCACTGGGCTGACTGTTCTATTGATTCTGTTTCCTCGTGGCAGAGTCTGCACTGGGCTGACTGTTCTATTGATTCTGTTTCCTCGTGGCAGAGTCTGCACTGGGCTGACTGTTCTATTGATTCTGTTTCCTCGTGGCAGAGTCTGCACTGGGCTGACTGTTCTATTGATTCTGTTTCCTCGTGGCAGAGTCTGCACTGGGCTGACTGTTCTATTGATTCTGTTTCCTCGTGGCAGAGTCTGCACTGGGCTGACTGTTCTATTGATTCTGTTTCCTCGTGGCAGAGTCTGCACTGGGCTGACTGTTCTATTGATTCTGTTTCCTCGTGGCAGAGTCTGCACTGGGCTGACTGTTCTATTGATTCTGTTTCCTCGTGGCAGAGTCTGCACTGGGCTGACAGTTCTATGCCCCATATATTGAGCATTCTTTCTGTAACAAGTATTTTGTATAATAGCTTATACCGAAGCGAACGGGATTGCAGTGTCAATAGTTGTATATGTCAGTTCATAGACCCGATGCCAAGGTATTGGGACATCAAAAACCTGTTCCCAAATTACTTGCATTTTATACCATATTGCTGTCAAACCTTTTGACTAAGTGAAACTGATACATTTTTCAATTTATATTAATAATTTTAAGCCATTTCTGATTTTTAATGGGAGAAAACTAGACAAAGTGTTTAATTTCTTAAGTAATTGCCTCTTCCAATTTTGTGGCAGAGCCACAATGAGTTGGTTATAATCTTGTATTGAGTACACACCTCCATACGCTGTTGTTAGTTATGTGACATCATTTGACCTTTCTTGTTTACAATGTCCTTCATAGATATTATACACATTTTTTACAATAAAAGTATTTTTTTTAAATCTATCAGTACATTGGAGTTGAGCCATATTATTTGCTGTAATATTAGATCTGCCTTATCTGGAGGATGACATTGTAGGCAACTCTAAGACTTCATTTAAAAATGAGGATACTTTAAGCAGGGGTCCATTGTCAATCCACCCAAAATGTACAGTTTTATTCTGAAAAAGGCTTCTCTCTTGTGTGTATCCGTTGGTGTGATTTTAAGCTGCCCTGTCGAGAGAAACTCTTTCCACAGTCAGAGCAGGAGTAAGGCTTCTCTCCTGTATGTATAGGTTGGTGTGATTTTAAGCTGCTCTGTAGAGAGAAATTCTTCCCACAGTCAGAGCAGAAGTAAGACTTCTGTCCTGTATGTATTAGCTTGTGACAGTTTAAGGTATTCAATCGGGAAAAAGTCCTTCCACAGTCAGAGCAGAAGTAAGGCTTCTCTCCTGTGTGTGTTCTCTGATGAACGTTTATTGCAGATGATGTTGTGA
Source organism: Salvelinus fontinalis (assembly GCF_029448725.1). Lineage (NCBI taxonomy): Eukaryota > Metazoa > Chordata > Actinopteri > Salmoniformes > Salmonidae > Salvelinus > Salvelinus fontinalis. The sequence goes on along the minus strand of NW_026600409.1, from coordinate 262,048 downwards.
AGCACTTCCCACAGTAAGAGCAGGAGTACGGCTTCTCTCCTGTATGTGTACGCTGGTGTGATTTTAAGCTGCTCTGTTGAGAGAAACTCTTTCCACAGTCAGAGCAGAAGTAAGGCTTCTCTCCTGTATGTATACGTTGGTGTGCATTTAAATGGACCAGTTGAGAAAATGTCTTCCCACAGTCAGAGCAGGAATATGGCTTCTCTCCTGTATGTATACGTTTGTGTGTTTTTAAGGTATCCAATCCGGAGAAACTGACCCCACAGTCAGAGCAGGAGTAAGGCTTCTCTCCTTTATGTATACGTTGATGTGTTTTTAAATTGCTCTGTTGAGAGAAACTTTTTCCACATTCGGAGCAGGAGTAAGGCGTCTTTCCTGTGTGTGTTCTCTGATGAACTGTCAGAGACCTTGATGTTTTGAAGCTTTTTCCACAGTCAGTACAGGAATACAGACTCTCTCCTGTGTGTATTTTTAGGTGCATTTCTAGTTTTGATAGAATTGGGAAAATCTCCCCACAATGTGGGCAGAGGTGAGACCTCTTAGCTCTGTGATCTTCCTGCTGTTGTTCTCTGGATGTAGAAAATGTCTCAACACGGTCTCCTGTGTGAACAACATCAGAAGAACCAGTCAGGTGGTGAGATATACATATGACTTCATATCAGTAGGCTGTTCAATACAAAAGGGAATAAAACTATTTCTAAAAGTGGATAAGAGTTGAAGGCAAAAAGGGGCAAAAGGAGTGAAAATTATGAGCCATATCATCCTCCACTCACTATCACAAGTTAGCAACCACCAGGGTTGGGGTCAATTCCATTTCTATTGGAGTTCATTCAGAAAGCAAACCATATTCCAATTCCAAATGTTCCTCTTTTCAAAGGATGATGATAACTGTCATTTCAGTGTTCAATTAACCGGAATTGAATTTTAAAAAATGCTGGCAATACTGGTATCAAACCATGCAAGTCTGAGTAGCATGAAATATACATCTACCTTCTCATTGAAACAGTTCATCATGAAACAGTTCTACAGTAACTTTCCATACACAGTGGAAAGTTGGAATGAAAAACAAGCTTTGTTGTGCAGTCTGGAGTTTCTCAGGGATGTGATGTCAGAATGACAGAATTCAACCTAGCAGTAGACTGGGTCATAACTTATGGAGGTCTAATTTATTAAGATAACTTATAGATAGATAGAACCTGCTCTTACCATGACTAACAGTTGTCCTAATCTTCTCCTCATCTTCTTCATCTTTAATGTTAACATTCAGCTCCAGTGTTTGACTGCAGTCCTCCAGCTTCACTGATGCCATCTCTGGATCCTGCAGTGCAAACTGGGCTCCACTGTCACAATCAGGACCCAGTGACTGTAGGTTTCTACTCAGTGTGGAAGGAGAGTGGCAGGCTGGGTTTGTCCTCACTGTTGATGTTACCGCCCTCAGACTTAATCTGAGTCGGCCAGTAGTAATAAAGAGAAACGGACACTAAAGTTATTTTCTTGACAGTTCTGGCGCATTCTTTATTCTCTAAATATATATTACATTTTTCTTGTTAAATTATCTCATTTCAACAGATCAGGTAGCTAAACATTGAAAACAAAACATGAATTCACATTAGACACACATACTTTAAATTACACAACGTAAGTGCACTTAACCTACAGTAGATTTCCTAAATTAATATAAATGACTCAAAAAAACATTTAGTACAAGGTTGCAGTATGTTTTAGGCAGCACTATGTACTATTTTCCTGAATAACCTTGTCTTCACCGTATTATTTCACTCACACCCAATGGTTAGTGTCGGGAAAAAAGTACTCAATTGTTATATTTCAGTAAAAGTAAAAAGTAACTGCTATACATCAAATTCCTTATATTAAAGCTACAATATGTAACTTTTTAGGCAACCTGACCAAATGCACATAGAAATGTGAGTTATAGATCTGTCAGTCTCATTGAAAGCAAGTCTAAGAAGCGGTAGATATGTTCTATGTGTGATATTTCTATGCTTCCCCTTCCTAAGTTTAGTTGTTGTCTTTTACTTTTGGTTTTGTACACCTGAATAGAGGATAACTACAGCGCATTCGGAAAGTATTCAGACCCCTTGACTTTTTCCACATTGTTACGTTACAGCCTTATTCAAAAATGGATTAAATAAAAATGTTTTCCTCATCAATCTACACACAATACCCAATATTAAAAACCGAAAACGGGTTTAGACATTTTTGCAAATATATTAAAAACAAACTAACATTTTACATAAGTATTCAATCTGACAGAGCTCCAGAGTTCCTCTGTGGCGATGGGAGAAACTCCCCAAATACAGGTGTGCCAAGCTTGTAGCGTCATACCCAAGAAGAATCAAGGCTGTAATCGCTGCCAAAGGTGCTTCAACAAAGTACTGAGTAAAGGGTCTGAATACTTATGTAAATGTGGTATTTCAATTTTTACTTTGTCATTATGGGGTATTGTGTGTAGATTGATGAGGGGGGAAAAACAATTTAATCAATTTTAGAATAAAGCTGTAATGTAATAAAATGTGGAAAAATTAAAGGGGTCTGAACACTTTCCGAATGCACTGTACAATATTTGTGGTTATGGAAAAGTTATTTCACAGCGGTTTAGATGGTACAATGATTCTCCACACCGCTTGTTTTGTCCCAAACTGAAATGATCCGTATTATTCAAATTCATGCAACCAGGAAATGGAAGAGGGATTTCTGCATCACGCATCTTTAAGCAAACCAGACTGTTTTGATGTATATATATATATATATATATACGGCCAGGGGCACACTCCAACACTCAGACATCATTTACAAACGCAATATTTGCGTTTAGTGAGTCTGAGATCAGAGGCAGTAGGGATGGCAACGCGTGATTTGGACCATATGCTCTCCTGCCTGAGCATTCGAAATGTAACAAGTACTTTTGGGAGTTAGTAAAAATGTATGGGAGTAAAAATTACATATATTCTTTAGGAATGTAGTGGAGTAAAAGTTGCCAGGAAATATCAATAGTAAACTAAACTCAGCAACAACAAAAAACGGCCCTTTTTCAGGACCCGGTCTTTCAAAGATAATTCATAAAAATCCAAATAACTTCACAGATCTTCATTGTAAATGAAGATGCTTGGTCAATGAACCATAAACAATTAATGAACATGCACCCGTGGAACGGTTATTATTAAGACACTAACAGCTTACAGATGGTAGGCAATTAAGGTTACAGTTATGAAAACTTAGGACACTAAATAGGCCTTTCCACTGACTGAAAAACACCAAAGGAAAGATGCCCGGGGTCCCTGCTCATCTGCATGAACGTGCCGTAGGCATGCTGCAAGGAGGCATGAGGACTGCAGATGTGGCCAGGGCAATAAATTGCAACGTCCGTACTGTGTACTGTGAGATGCCTTACACGTTAAGTTTGCTGAAAATAAACGCAGTTGACAGTGAGGACGTTTCTTTCTTTTTTTTCTGAGTTTAGTTAAAAGGAGAAGTTTCCTATTTTAGGGGAGACCGGGGATGGTTGTAACACAGGATAATTGTAACACTTAATATCGTCAAGCAGGAACAAGCTAAAATCATGTGACTCACTGTGCACATGCTCAGTTTGGTCCTCAACCCTCATGTGAAGAAGCAAGACCCTTATTGAAAAACAAAATATGAGTTTGAAGTAAGAAAGACATTTTTGGGGCAAAATTTGTTTTTGTGACGGCATCACCTGCTTTGTAGTTAGATTCACCAAACTTATTTCAGGTTTATAACCAGTTTGTGTAGATATGGGGCGGCAAGTAGCCTGGTGGTTAGAGCGTTGGACTAGTAACCGAAAGGTTGCAAGATCTAATCCCCGAGCTGACAAGGTAAAATTCTGCCGTTCTGCCCCAAATTCTTATTTTCATTGAAAATAAGAATTTGTTCTTAACTGACTTTCCTAGTTAAATAAAAAATAAATATAGATTTTATGCAAGTTAGCAATGCTAAAGTTTAAACATGTAGCTAAAATTGAAGCTAACCAAAGGCTGCAAGCATCAGGGTTAGTTGTAACAAGCCTAATGAGGTCTGGGTGCAGTGCTGGGAATACAAATGATGGGCCCACCAAGCCTGTACCCCAGGACTACCATACCACTGTCTAAACTGTTAACATGTCCAACATTCACTCACACCCCTGCTCTCTCTCAAATTCACTCACACCACACACATTCAGTTAAATGCAGATGTTAAATTGTCAGATGATGTTGTTTAGTTGAGAAGGGACAGTTAATGGAGTGTCAAAATAAAAAACATTTTCTGATTTGTATTATGACTTATTTCTGCTACACAATGTTAAACATGTTGTTCTCATGTTCCCAATTAAGGCTTTCAATATCTTGTTGCATGTCATGATATTAGAACTATGTCAAACTGTTACATGTCAACCCAAGGCCTGTTACTACTGACCTGGGAGGTGGGGGAATTTGGAACATTTCACCCCAAGGCCTGTTACAACTGACCCGGGAGGTAGGGGAATTTGGAACATTTCACCCCAAGGCCTGTTACAACTGACCCGGGAGGTGGGGGAATTTGGAACATTTCACTCCAAGGCCTGTTACAACTGACCCGGGAGGTGGGGGAATTTGGAACATTTCACCCCAAGGCCTGTTACAACTGACCCGGGAGGAGGGGGAATTTGGAACATTTCACCCCAAGGCCTGTTACAACTGACCCGGGAGGTGGGGGAATTTGGAACATTTCACCCCAAGGCCTGTTACAACTGACCCGGGAGGTGGGGGAATTTGGAACATTTCACCCCAAGGCCTGTTACAACTGACCCGGGAGGTGGGGGAATTTGGAACATTTCACCCCAAGGCCTGTTACAACTGACCCGGGAGGTGGGGGAATTTGGAACATTTCACCCCAAGGCCTGTTACAACTGACCCGGGAGGTGGGGGAATTTGGAACATTTCACCCCAAGGCCTGTTACAACTGACCCGGGACGTGGGGGAATTTGGAACATTTCACCCCAAGGCCTGTTACAACTGACCCGGGAGGTGGGGGAATTTGTAACATTTCACTCCTTGTGTTTGAGACAGTCACACCTTGTCTGTTTGATTTAGAGAGATAAAACCAATACCAATTTGTAGCAGACAGGTGTTCCTATTCACATTTTGAATGTACTAGAAATGCAAAAAAATGCAAAAGTGTTACAACCATCCCCTACACCAAATCACTCATTTTTATGTGAAACATTTTTTATAGAAGGGTCCAGACAGTCTTTTTGTGATCTCACATATTTTTGAGAACCTTACCCCAACCAGCATATCGCGCCCTCATCCTTGTTTAGCAGTATGGGGGCCGAGAAAAATCAAGTCCTTTTAGAAACGGCAAACGTTTCAGGATAGTGATGCGGATCTTTAGACTTTGTACACATGGAATTGTGTCGTTCCGAACATTATCCGCAACGTTTTATTCAATGTTGTTTTGCGACTGGTCGGGGTTTGGGAGAGGAAATCCAATAATTCCTTCAGCTACTAAAAAACATATCTACACTGACTGATCGCCATCTTGCGTGCACACTCAGGTCTCTTCTCGTTGTCTGCTTGTAATCAAACACCACGTGACTGGGAGACTACCGTAAACTACATAATAATGTGACAGAAGCAAATAAGAACGCACTGTTCTTTATCTCCTAACGTATTGCATAAGTTAACTGCGGGTATTTACTTAAAAAGTAGCTACAAATATTTTACTTCAAAGAAAATATTTTCAATGGCATTGAAAAACCATCCTATGCCTTTTTCCAAGTATGCTGGTATATACGGAATTACGCCCAAGCCTAGTAACTACACATACTCATTTCATAGAACTTCTTCACTGGCAGTTTGTCTACTTCACTTCTTTAGTCTACTCTCTGATCACTCCAGATACCCCAGTTGGTTATGGAAAATATATTTCACCGCGGTTTAGATTGTACAATGATTCTCTACACAACAATTGCTTGATTTGCCACAAACGAAACATTTTGCAACCAGGAAATTGAGGAATTTTTGCATAGCGCATCTTTAAGCAAACCAGATGGCATGATTTTCCAGTTTTTTTATTTTATTTATTTTATTTTTATTTACGGATAGCCAGGGGCACATTCCAACACTCAGGCATAATTTACAAATGTAGTATTTGTGTTTAGTGAGCCCGCCAGATCAGAGGCAGTTGGAATGACAACGTGTTAATTGGGCCATATTGCTGTCCTGCCTGACCATTTGTAATGTAAACAGTACTTTTGGGTGTCAGGTAAAATGTATAGGAGTAAAAAGTACATATATTCTTTCGGGAATTTAGTGGAGTAAAAGTTGCCAGAAAATATCAATAGTAAAGTACAGATACCCCAAAAAACGACTTAAAGGAGAAGTTTCCTGTTTTACAACAACTCAGTCACACCTTGCCTGTTTGATTTAGAGATACAATACCAATACTAATTTGTAGCAGACAGTTGTTCCTATCACATGTTGAATGTAGTAGCTCTAACAATCTCTGAGACATGTTATAACCATGCCCAGTCTCCTCTCATTAAAGGAGAAGTGTCCTATTTCACAATTTTTTATAGAATTTATTTTATTAAAGGGTTAAACGGTTCAAACACTTTTTGTGATTTCACATGTTTTTGAGAACCTTACCCCAACCAGCGAATCACTTCCTCGTCCTTGTTTAGCAGTATGGGCCCCCAAAAAACATAAACAAAGGCGCCACAAAAAACACCCAAATACGTCCTTTTATTAAACTGAAAAGCTCTCAGTATAGTGATGGAGGTCTTCAGATGTTGTACACATTAAATTGTGTCATTCCGAACTTTGTCCGCAACGTTTTATTCCATTTTGTTGCGACTCGAGCGATAACACAGTCCATTTCACATTTAACTTCCAAAATAAAGGAAACACTTTGAGTAAATGAGGGATACAAAGTATATTAAACGTATATTGTGCTTCCACACAGGAAGTTCCAGACACTTGTAGAATCTATGCCAAGGCGCATTGAAGCTGTTCTGGTGGCTCGTGGTGGCCCAACACACTATTAGAATAGAATAAAACTTTATTGTCCAATTTTTCTTTGGCATCACCTTCATTAAAATAATCACATACACATACATTCTCACATCACATTTAAACCATGTTGCATACACTAACAACTTAGAGGACATACACTCACAACGACTACTGTTCCAACTGCACTAGATAGATAAGTACATATGGGGCCTCCCGGGTGGCACAGTGGTCTAAGGTTGTGCCACCAGAGATTCTGGGTTCGAGCCCAGGCCCTGCCGCAGCTGGCCGTAACTGGGAGGCGCACAATTGGCCCAGTGTCGTCCGGGTTAGGGAGGGTTTGGCCGGCAGGGATATCCTTGTCTCATCGCGCACAAGCGACTCCTGTGGCGGGCTGGGTGAAGTGGATGCTGACCAGGTTGCTAGGTGTATGGTGTTTCCTCCGACACATTGGTGCGGCTGGCTTCTGGGTTGGATGTGCGTTGTGTCAAGAAGCAGTGCGGCTAGGTTGGGTTGTGTTTCGGAGGACGCATGGCTCTCGACCTTTGCCTCTCCCGAGTCCGTACGGAAGTTGCAGCGATAAGACAGTAGACACTACCAATTGGATACCACGAAAATTGGGGAGAAAAATATTTGTATAAATAAATAAAGATAAGTACATATACCAATACGATTTACTTTGCATTTAGTAGTCCAACAGCACAAGTGTAACAGTACTGCTTCCGTCCCTCTCCTCGCCCCTACCTGGGCTCGAACCAGGGACCCTCTGTACACATCTACAACTGCCTCCCACAAACCATCGCTCCACAACTACTTCAAGGTCTCAGAGCGAGAGACGTCACCAATTGAAATGGTATTAGCGCGCACCCCGCTAACTTGCTAGCCATTTCACATCGGTTACACAAGGAACGAATGAATGTTTGAACACGTTCTTCTTGAACACGTTCTTTTTGGCGATGGGCATTCTTGAAGCGCCGAACAGAAGGGAAACCTCTCGAACTGCGGGTATAGACGGTGGGAGGGGTCGCCAATGACAGCCAGTGCCTTCTTTTTGGTTGCATTGTGAAACAGACTGCTCAAATGTGCCTGTGGTCGACCAATTGCTTTGCTGGCTGTGTTTACTATTCTGGTCAGTTTGCTTTTGCTCCTCACACTCAGATTACCATACCAGACTGTCATATTGAACGTGAGGATGCTCTCTACCAGCTCAGATTACTATACCAGACTGTCATATTGAACGTGAGGATACGCTCCACCAAGCTGCTGTACACGCTCTCCAGAACATCCTGGCTGACCCCAAACCCCTTTAATTTCCTGATTAAGAACAGGCGTTAGCTTGCTAATTTAAAAATACAGTCTGCATTCTCTGTAAAACTCAGCTTGTTATCAATTTGTGTCCCTAGGTATTTAAAACACTCAACCACCTCCACTGGTTGGTCATTCAGAGAGAGTGGTTGGGACATTGGCAAGTTGTTGCCATTGATGATCAGCTCCTTTGTCTTTTCCACATTGATATGGAGGACGTTGACGGTTGATGATCTGTTGTTGGTCTGTTTAAAATTGCTGTCCCCATCTGACAAAGCATCTTTTTTTTTTTAAAGAGTCCTACCAGAGCCATGTCCTCCGCATACTTAAAAAGGCACTATATGATGGAGTTTCCTTTATTTCTGCAGTTACCTGTAGCAGCAGACTACATGGAAAATGGAATCACTCGAGATGGCCCGAGTCGCGGAAAATGGAATATAACCTTGCAGGTAAAGTTCGTAATGAAACAACTTTATGTGTACATCATTATACTGAGAGCCATTTCTAAAAGGACGTCTTGGGGTGTTTTATTAGATTTTGTTCACGTTTTTTCATGACCTCCATACTACATAAAGACGATGAAGAAGTGATTGGCTCTTTGGGGTACATTTTACTTAAACATGTGAAATCACAAAAATGGTGTCTGGACCCTTCTATAACATGCGATTTACATAAAAAAGGTTGTATTTTTACTTTATTAATTTACACCACTACCAATTGTATTTCCTTATTTACGCCACAGTAACAATTATATATAAAGATAGAAACAACGTGTCTGAATATTAGTACACATGTAGACACTGATAAACATTACATTCAGCTTCAAAACAGTAGTGCAACTGTGAAATTGTCTCTCTCCTGCACCGCTACCTCATTCGTAGACTTTAACTGCTTTAGTGCTTATTGACGATAGTATCTTCTGACCAGAGGAGTTTTAACCTCTCTAGGGGGTGTGGGACGCTACTGTCCCACCTGGCCAACATCCAGTGAAATTGCAGAGCGCCAAATTCAAAAACAGAAATACTCCGGGTAGAGTTCTCTTTTCTTTGTGAAGGGCAGGGCGCCCTGGAATGGGTTCACTCCGAGGGAGGGTCCCAAGCCCTGGAAAGCGTTACGGTTTCGGCGGCGTCTGGTGAGCTCTCTCTGGCCCTTGAAAATCCAGGGGAGAGGGTGTAAATCTCACACCGGGCCGTACCAATATCCGCAGCAGGTCTCCAAGGTGAACAGCCTCTGGCATGTTATAACAATGTAGGTAAGGGATGTTGGCAAGTCAGATCCGTAACTTCGGGATAAGGATTGGCTCTAAGGGCTGGGTCGGTTGAGCTGGGGTGTGAAGCGGGGCTGGGCTCGAGCCGCGGCTGGGGGAGCAGTTGCACCGTGGCCCTCCTCTCACCACCATTGGAAGTTAATTTGTTTGCCTCATCTCGCGGTCTCTCGTGCGTGGTCTCGCAAGGAGCTGCGTGCGGAGGTTCGTCGGGGTGGTGTCCGTCGGAGGACCGGTGGGAGGGGGGGGGGGGGGGGGGGGGGGTTGGTTGGAGGCGGTTGGAGGCTGCAACTCTGGACGTGCGCCGGACACTTCTCGTGGACTGCGCACGTCCAGAGTTGCACTGCGATGGGTATTTGGTTCTCAAGTCTATAAGTATTGCTCTGGCACTTGATGTCGATTGGGTGTAAAAACCCAGTTAAAGTCCTCTGAAGGTTAGTAGCGGCAACTGATGTCCAGTTTGTAAGACAGAAAAGCCTGATGATACCACCAGGCGTGACTCGAATGGTTGTCAATTTGATGATATCTGATCGTAGCATTCTACGCTTCGCGGTCGCAGTCAAACCACCTTCGGGGTGGCTGTGACCCCTTCATGTCAAAGTGAGGAAATTTGCTAAAGCGGGGGTAAACGGCGGGACATAATTAAGAGTCTCTTGAGGTAGCCAAATGCCTCGTCATCTAATTAGTGACGTACATGAATGGATGAACGAGATTCCCACTGTTCCTATCTACTATCTACCGAAACCACAGCCAAGGGAATGGGCTTGACGGAATCAGCGGGGAAAGAAGACCCTGTTGAACTTGACTCTAGTCTGGCACTGTGAAGAGACATGAGAGGTGTAGAATAAGTGGGAGGCCTCGGCCACCGCTGAAATACCACTACTCTTATCGTTTTTCACCTACCCGGTAAGGCGGGGAGGCGAGCCCCGGGTGCGACCCGCTCTGGGGACAGTGGCAGGTGAGGAGTTTGACTGGGGCGGTACACCTGTCAAACAGTAACGCAGGTGTCCCAAGGCAAGCTTAGGGAGGACAGGAACTTCCCGTGGAGCAGGAGGGCAAAAGCTCGCTTAATCTTGATTTTCAGTATGAATACAGGCCGTGAAAGCAGGGCCTCACGATCCCTCTGAATTTGTGTCAGAAAAGTTACCACAGCAATAACTGGCTTGTGGGGGCAATGCGTTCATAGCGACGTCACTTTTTGATCTTTCGATGTCGGCTCTTCCTATCATTGTGAATCAGAATTCACCAAGCGTTGGATTGTTCACCCACTAATAGGGAACGTGAGCTGGGTTTAGACCACCGTGAACAGGTTAATTTTACCCTACTCTAACACGTGACAACAGGATGCATTATATGGCCGATTGAGAGAAACTGTAATACATAAAGACAGTTGCTCCCTGATTAAATAGTACAAGAGTACACCCTGCTGGACAAAAAAGCTTACTGCACCTGGTATTCCCAGGCAGCGTAGCATACAAGTACTAACCAGGCCCGACCCTGCTTAGCTTCCGAGACCAGGCGTATTGAGACTGGTATGGCCGTAAGCCAGTGACTGTATTGTGTATATATGATATGTAATAATGCCGTAAGTGAAGGAATAACTCTTACTACACTATATCAAGTTTATGTCACTTGAAAAAGTGCAGTGTGAAATCATTGAAATAGAATCAATGGGATAAATAGACATAGTTACTTTAATACAGGCAGATGAGTCATATATTTGAGTCTTGTGAAAATAGCAGGCCTATCAAATAATGACTTCAGACAAATACATCAGATAACGTTACCGGTATGTGAGGCAGTCCATGTTACCAGTACATGACTTTAGCACATTTCATAGTTTGAACTGTATAGTCTTCTTGTGTATATATATATCCAATCATAACCATTTTTATAACTACTTTATTACTTAGCTATTTGTGTATATTTTTGATCGTGTGTATTGCACTGTTGAGGAGAGGTTGCAACTAAGCATTTCACTGTACCGTTTACACCCTGTATCCCGTGCATGTGACGAAAACTTTTTAAAAAGATTAACGCACCATTCACATCAGCTATCAAAGTCAATATAACGGTGACCGACTTGACCAGCAGTATCTAGCCATCACTGACACTAAAATGAACTTGTCCAATGTGAAAATACAATATAGATTATGATCCTTAAAAATTAAAAACGAATCAACGCCTGATTTATATTTACAACGACAGGGGGTGCACCGTTCCTGGAGGTACTGCAATACCAGGTCGATGCGTGGAGTGGACGGAGCAAGCCCCTATTCCATCTCCCTATTCCAAAAATCTATTTAATATATGGTCCCCAGATAGGGGACGTATCAGATATTAAACTGATAAGAACAGATTTTTTTTTTTTCTTTTGGAAAAGTTTTATTAACACATTTCCTTTAAAACAGCTCATACATTTTTTTAACATCATTTCATACACATAAAAACGGCAATAAGGCATAAAACACAGCATTTGGACATTACATTTAAATTTGTTAAAAAGTACATGTTGTTAAAACCAATGAAAACAACCATGAATAAAAGTACTTTCCTTGTAAAAACATCAAATCTGTAAAGCCATTTAAAATGTGTACGAATGATTTAACAAAAGTAAAACATTTTTAAGACATGGAAAACATGTTAAAAAGTCACTTTGTTAAAAAGCTGTCTTCGGTCCCTTGTACAGGAGCGGGGTGAGTCCTTATCAAACTTGCCTCATCCTGCTCCTCTGAATAAGCCACCGTCCCGTCCTTCGGGGCCCAGAGGAGATCCCTCCCCTAGGCGCTTCGCCCTAGGCGCCGCAGCGCTGTCAGGCCGTGGCCGCCGGGACCTAGGGTGTTGTGGGGGACCCTTCGTATGGGGTCGAGGCCCCCTTCCTTTTGTACCACCCCAGGGCTTCCGTGGCTACCATAGCCACTGCCTGGGGGGTGGTCTCTACGTTCTTCGCTACCAGCAGGTTACGGGAGGACCACAGGGCGTCCTTCAGGCACGTGAGGGTGGGCCAGAGCTTGGTGAAGGCCTTCGATGGAATGGGCCTTCGGCCCACCCCGTACAGCACGAGCTGAGGCGTTAGGTCCTCCCCTGCTGGCAGACACGGAGTGATCAGGGGGCCTGCTTCCTTCCACAGGTCCCTGGCGGCTCTGCACTCACAGAGCAGGTGCCTCACCGACTCCTCTTGGCCGCAGCCTGGTCGGGGGCACACGGATGTTCTCGCCATGCCCCGTGAGTGCATGACGGCCCTGACCGGGAGGATCTCGTGGGCGACCATCCAGGACAGGTCCCGGTGCCGATTCAGGAGAGCAGGATGGGCCACATTACGCCAAACCGTTGTGGGCTCGCCTATAGCAAGCCCGCGTACTGGACACACTGGTTCCCGATCCTGCACAAGAGAGAGAAGAGAGCGGTGTTTAGTTAAAACCGTGACTGCTTCTTTTTCCAGTTTAAAATGTCTTAAAAATTTCTGGAGCTGGACGTAGTGAGTGGGGAGCAGGAAAGAGACTGGGGCTCGCAGGTCGACTGGGATCAGCCTCAGGGTCCTGAGGTAAGATCCCAGCCAGAACCGTGCGAGGGCCTGGGTCTTGTTGTTGACCGGGGAGGTGGCAAGAGTGAGATGTAACGCTGTGTAGCGGCTGCCCAGGAACAAGTAGAGGTCAGGCAAGCCTTTCCCCCCCTTGGACCTGGGCCTCTTGACCACCTCCCTCCTCAGCCTCTCCCACTTGCTTCCCCACAGGAAGTAGAACAGCATCCGCTCCAGGGCTAAAAGACTCCTTCGTGGGGGGATAAAAACAGAACTGATTAATAAAAGCACAGGTAAAATCACAGCTTTAATGATTAAAACCTTGCCCTCAAAAGTCAGCTGTCGTAGTCCCCAAAAACCCAGTCTCTGTCTTACTGTCCCTAAAATCCCGGTCCAGTTGCCACTACCTCCTCCCTCCCTGTCAAATTTTACCCCCAGTACCCTTATGTCCGTTGTTTTGACCGTCAGTGGTAGTCTGGTCAAGTCTGGGTCTGCCCATGGTCCAAAAAATTGGGCCTCGGTCTTGTCTCTGTTCAGTCTCGCCCCAGAGGCTCGTCCGTACCAGTCGGTCCTGTCCAGGGTCCTGTCGATGGATAAAAGGTCGGTACATAAAATGTTGACGTCGTCCATGTAAAAAACGCACTTGGCGGTCATCCCCCCACTCCCCGGGATACCCACCCCACTGATCCGTTGGTCCCTTCTCAAGACCTGTGCCAGTGGTTCAATGCAGGCCACGAACAGAAGGGGAGATAATGGACAGCCCTGACGGACGCCGCAGTGTACTCCCACCGCTTTTGACAGATGCCCATTTACGAGGATTTTGCTGGTAATGTCCCCGTACAGCAGTCCCACCCAAGCTAAAAACCTGTCCGGGAAACCCATTTTTTGAAGTACCTTAAGGAGGTACTGGTGCGAGACCCGATCAAAGGCTTTTTCAAAATCTAAATTTAGGACTACAAGCCGCATGTTTCTGTCTCTCGCATAACAGATGGCATCTCGGATCAGTATCAGGCTGTCCGTGATCTTCCTTCCGGGGATGGCACAGGTTTGGTCCGGGTGGATCACCTCCCCTAAAACAGAAGACATTCTGAGTGTTAAAACCTTGGTAAAAAGTTTACAGTCAAAGTTTAAAAGGGTAATCGGTCTCCAGTTCTTCAGGTCCGTCCTGTCGTTTTTCTTATATAAAAGAGTCACAATCCCCACTCTAAAACTGTCAGGTAGTCTGTCAAGGTGTTCAAAGTCCGTAAAAACAGTCAGAAGTTCGTCGGCTAAAACATCCCAAAAGGTCAGATAAAACTCCAAAGGGAGGCCGTCCTCCCCCGGTGATTTACCCCTCTTAAAATGTTTCAGTCCTTGGTCAATTTCTGTCCTCGTCAGGTCTTTTATCAGGTCGTCTGTGTTGGGTAAGGTCTTGTCAATGTATGTTAAAAGGTCCCCCATCGTTTCTTCACATACTTCTTTTACCCCGAACAGTTCCCCATAAAAATCCTCGACCACTTCCTTTATTTCTTCTGTGTCTGTTTTTAAAACCCCATCCTTGTTTTTTAACCCTGTTATTGTCCTACCCTTACTAACTATTTTCTTAAAAAAGTACCTAGTGCACTTCTCCCCCTCTTCTAGTTCCCTTTCTTTGCTTCTTAAAATAACCCCCTTACTTTTCTGTTCTGCTAAAAATGCCATTTCCTTCTTTACTTCTTGGATTTCTTGGTTAAAATCAAGGCCCTGTTGGCATAAGTTAAAATACCTTTCCAGTCGCTTTTGCAGTCCCACCATGCGTCTATCTTTTTCTCTGCTTTTTTTCTTTCCTATCTCTCTAAAGAAGGTCCTCGTCCTTCCCTTCACCATTTCCCACCACTGTGCTCGTGTGTCAAAGAAGTCCTGTAGCGTCTGCCACTGGCTGAACTGCTCCCGGTACTGACTAACTACTCTATCATCCTCTAAAAGGGAGCAGTTCAATTTCCAGGGCCCTCTTCCCACAGTCACACCCGATGTTAGTGAAAGGGTGCACGTCAGCATTACGTGATCTGAGAAGAAAGCAGGGGTTATTCTAGCATCAGTTGGGGGACAGTCCCGGGTAAACAGATAGTCAATGCGAGAGGCTCTGGTGCCATCACCACTGGTCCAGGTGAAGCCCTCCTCTCTTGGATGCAGGGTTTTAAAACAGTCAGTCAGTTTAAAATCCCTGCACAACCCTTGCAATAAAACACTTGACCTGTCTACCTTAAAATCCTCTCCTGCCCCTCTCCTATCTGCTCTACTTAAAACACAATTAAAATCCCCACCCACCACTAGAGGATCCCTCCCTAGCATGTGGGACTGCAGGTCTTCTAAAAGTGCGCACCGGTCTTGTTTGTCATTAAAACCATACACATTTAGCACATTAAAATCCCTCCCCATAAAAGTACAATTGGCTAAAAGAGCGCGTCCGCCTACCACCACCGTGCTCCCCCTCACCACCACCTGTGGGGTCTTGATTAAAATGGCAACACCGTCGTTCTTGTTAAAATTGGAACCACTCCAAATGGAGGGCCCGTGCTGCCACTTATCCTCCCATTTACTGTAAGAGGATAAAAAGGGTAGACCACACTCCTGTAATAAAAACACATCAGAGTTAAACCTTTCTAAAAAGGATAAAACCGACTGTGCTCTGGCTGCTGTTTTCACGCTCCTTACATTTATTGTGGTGATTTTAAAAGCCATAAAAGGGGTGAGTAAAAACAGTGCTAAAAGAAAAGAAGGCATTGAACAGTAAAAAGGGGGCTACTTTCCCAGGGAATTCTCTCTCTCCCTCCGGGGCAAGGGGGGGTGGCAGGGAGAGGAGGTTAAAACCGGACTTAAAAAGGAGATTTGATTGGGGGAGTTGGAAGGGAAGGTTCTGGGTTCTTCCTCCCCCTGGGAGCTCTCCCATTCCACCTTTCCTTTTTTCTCCTCACCCTGTTCGGGGTCAGAGAGCTCCTCTGCAATACTTTTTCGTGGGGGGAGGTGTTCCTCCAGAATCTCCCCTCCCTCTCCCGTGTCTCCTGACGCTGTCTCTAAAAGCTTTTCCGACACCGTCTCCATACTGTCTGACCCACTTGGGGAGCTCTCACTCAAAACCTCTCCAGGGCCGTCTTTCTCGGCCCTTTCTCCTTCAGGGGTCACCTTAGTCTGGGGCAGGGGGATTGGGGTGGGGAGGGTTTTGTCCTCTCCTCCCACTTCTTCCACCACTGCACCTTCCGCGCCCTCTACTACGGCCACCGCCTCCACCACTGTCTCCTCCACCACCACCACCTGCTCTACAACCACGTCCTCGGCAACTGCCTCGGTGGCCACCACCTGACGCTCGGAAGCCCGGTCCGCGGCCGCCTCCTCCCTCCTTTCGGCCCTGACCTTGTTGGCCCAGGAGAAGGGGCAGCCGCGGATGAGGTGGGACCGCTCGCCACAGAGGTTGCACGACCTTCCGTTCGTGCATTCCTCGTAGCGGTGGCCCACCTCCCGGCACTTCATGCAGACGACCTTTTTACAGGCCTCTGCAAGGTGGCCATGTTCACCACACTTACGGCACAGCTTGGGCTGGTCCTGGTAGTGAACATGGCCCCTATTCTCTCCGAGGACTATGGTGGATGGGATGGCTTTCAACCCACCATAGCCCCCGGGGTCCTCCCTCTGCTGGACAGTGACCCTCCAGGCCCCTGTCCAGATCCCGTCGGGATCCTTCACCTGGACCAGGGGCCCCTTCACGTTGCAGTACCTGCCCAGCCATACTGCAACGTCCTCCGGCTGTACGGTTTCGTTGTACATACGGATAATAACAGTTTTAATGCTATTATCCGTCAGCTTGGTCACCTCAAACATTGCTGTGAGGGACCCCTGGGTGTTCAGGGCGTTCTGGAGTTTCCCCCAGAACTCCCTCAGGAAGCTGCCGCTGGCAAAACTGACATCAAAGCCTTTCCCATAAGGGAGGGCTAGGATGCAGTTTACCTGCGCGGGATGGAAACCGAGTTCCTTTTGGAGGAATTTCCTGGAGAAATCCAATCGGGATAACTCCATTGTTTTTCCTCCCTTCTCCTTTAAAAGGAGGCGCACTGCATGGTGCCTCCTCATGCCAGCCTGTGCTGCTGACATGATGGAGGCCCACTCCCTTTAAAACCCAACACCAGTGAAAAGAGGGGGAGGGGAAGGGGAAGAAGGGGCGGGGGAAGGAAAAGGGGGCGGGGGAAGGGAGAGGGGGTTGGGAAAGAGGGTTGGGAGGAAGGGGGAGGGGTGTAAGACAACCGAGGATGCTAGCAGGCTCAGCTAGGCTAAGCTAACCAGGGCCTACCAGCACCACGGGACACACAACAACCTATCTAGCACAGCACCAAACTAATCTTGTGAACAAGGGGAAAGGAACACTTAGGGGGGGGGGGGGGATTTTTTTTGAAATAATACTTTTTTGTAAAGGGAAGGACACAAAGGGGAAAGACAAAAATTTGAACCACACACACCAAACAAAGGCCAGGAGGCTAGCAGGTCTTACCAGCAGGCCAGGCTAAGCCTACCAGCTAGCAGCCCACAAGCCAAGAGGCCTTACAACAGAACCAAACAAGCACACAAACCAAAAAGAGGGGGGAGGGGAACAAATTATTGGGAAAAAGGAGGGGAAACAACAAGGGGCACGCTAACTAACAACACCTGCCAAACTTGAGGAACGAACAGGCTGGCAGGCCTCACCAGCAGGCCAGGCTAGGCTAACCAGCTAGCAGGCCAGCCAGCAAGAAGTCCCCCAGCTGACAACACAAAACAACAAGGGACTAAAACAAAAGGCAATTTGGGGGATAACCCAAAGATACGAGGGGAACAAGGAAACTACAGTCAAGACAAAAACAAACAAAGCCTGCCACACCTAAGAGGGCCAGGGGGCTAGCAGGCCAAGCCAAGCTAAGCTAGCAGGCCCACAAGCCACTCGGCTAGCAGACAACACGAAACTCAAAAACAGTAGGAAGAGCTAAAGGGGGGGGAGGGTAGGATACAAGGGGGTGGAGAGATGCAAAACAGGACAAAACAGGGGGGAAAATGAAATTTAATTAAATAAGAAAGAAAAAAGACCAGAGGGCCTTTAAACTCACCCTACAGGTGCTGGTGCACCTGTAGCCCACCACCAAAACCACCACCTAACCCAGGACAAAAGAACAGACAAGGGTGAGACAAAACAACAAGAATAATAATTTTCACAAAATTAAATAACACAATTTCCCGGGCGCCCTCCGGCCTACGATCGCTTCTCCGATCAAGTGCAGCACTGACAAGGTAACTACACTTGATCTGAGCCAAAAGGCCGAGAAGCGAACCCAGTTCCTACATTTTAATATAAAAATGATTTGATCAAACAAAACTATGCTACATACAAATCAGAGCGAGATTCTGAACATAAGTACAGTGGGGCAAAAAAGTATTTAGTCAGCCACCAATTGTGCAAGTTCTCCCACTTAAGAAGATGAGAGAGGCCTGTAATTTTCATCATAGGTTCACTTCAACTATGACAGACAAAATGAGAAGAAAAAAAATCCAGAAAATCACATTGTAGGATTTTTAATGAATTTATTTGCAAATTATGGTGGAAAATAAGTATTTGGTCAATAACAAAAGTTTCTCAATATTTTGTTATATACCCTTTGTTGGCAATGACAGAGGTCAAACATTTTCTGTAAGTCTTCACAAGGTTTTCACACACTGTTGCTGGTATTTTGGCCCATTCCTCCATGCAGATCTCCTCTAGAGCGGTGATGTTTTGGGACTGTTGCTGGGCAACACGGACTTTCAACTCCCTCCAAAGATTTTCTATGGGGTTGAGATCTGGAGACTGGCTAGGCCACTCCAGGACCTTGAAATGCTTCTTACGAAGCCACTCCTTCGTTGCCCGGGCGTTGTGCTTGGGATCATTGTCATGCTGAAACACCCAGCCACGTTTCATCTTCAATGCCCTTGCTGATGGAAGGAGGTTTTCACTCAAAATCCCACGATACATGGCCCCATTCATTCTTTCCTTTACATGGATCAGTCGTCCTGGTCCCTTTGCAGAAAAACAGCCCCAAAGCATGATGTTTCCACCCCCATGCTTCACAGTAGGTATGGTGTTCTTTGGATGCAACTCAGCATTCTTTGTCCTCCAAACACGACGAGTTGAGTTTTTACCAAAAAGTTCTATTTTGGTTTCCTTCTGACCATATGACATTCTCCCAATCTTCTTCTGGATCATCCAAATGCTCTAGCAAACTTCAGACGGGCCTGGACATGTACTGGCTTAAGCAGGGGGACACGTCTGGCACTGCAGGATTTGAGTCCCTGGCGGCGTAGTGTGTTACTGATGGTAGGCTTTGTTACTTTGGTCCCAGCTCTCTGCAGGTCATTCACTAGGTCCCCCCGTGTGGTTCTGGGATTTTTGCTCACCGTTCTTGTGATCATTTTGACCCCACGGGGTGAGATCTTGCGTCGAGCCCCAGATCGAGGGAGATTATCAGTGATCTTGTATGTCTTCCATTTCCTAATAATTGCTCCCACAGTTGATTTCTTCAAACCAAGCTGCTTACCTAATGCAGATTCAGTCTTCCCAGCCTGGTGCAGGTCTACAATTTTGTTTCTGGTGTCCTTTGACAGCTCTTTGGTCTTGGCCATAGTGGAGTTTGGAGTGTGACTGTTTGAGGTTGTGGACAGGTGTCTTTTATACTGACAACAAGTTCAAACAGGTGCCATTAATACAGGTAACGAGTGGAGGACAGAGGAGCCTCTTAAAGAAGAAGTTACAGGTCTGTGAGAGCCAGAAATCTTGCTTGTTTTTAGGTGACCAAATAGTTATTTCCACCATAATTTGCAAATAAATTCATAAAAAATCCTACAATGTGATTTTCTGGATTTTTTTTCTCATTTTGTCTGTCATAGTTGAAGTGTACCTATGATGAAAATTACAGGCCTCTCTCATCTTTTTAAGTGGGAGAACTTGCACAATTGGTGGCTGACTAAATACTTTTTTGCCCCACTGTACATTATTTACCTTCAGGGAGGAATGTATTAATGAACAACATAGGAACTAAGTTCCTCTAACAATTGGTCCTTCGAGCCAGATCTAAATATCTGTCCCTGTCATCTGAAGGTAACAAGCCGAGAACCGTGCACGGGCGGGCCGTGGTCCCGTAAAATAAAGCCCTGTCCCCTGACATTGGGGCTCTATAACAGGCCGGTATACTCCCCAGGTTGACAGGAATGGTGACTAGATCCAACCGACATTGCTTTTCCCAGTCTGCGAGACCAGGTCAGTAGTCTTTATTCTCGAATTTGGGGGGAATAATTGAAAATATCTTTGATTTGACGTTCTAAAATACTTAGAATTGTTCAATGATAGGAGCTTGAGTATTCCAAACAGATTCACAAAGGGGTTCTACTCTATAGTTTAACCAAAATTGATAGGAAAGCAGGTCCGCGATGACCTGAGGTAAGGTGCGCTACCATAAATAAAACGAAACTTAACTTCTTATGGCTGCAGGGCGGTGCCGGTACACTTATGACAACAGCCACTTCAAGTGCAGGGTGCGAAATTCAAAATATATATTTTTTAAATATTTAACTTTCACACATTAACAAGTCCAATACAGCTAATGGAAGATACACATCTTGTGAATCCAGCCAACATGTCTGATTTTTTAAATGTTTTACAGGGAAAACACCACGTATATTTATGTTAGCTCACCTCCAAATAGAAAAAGCACAGACATTTTTCACAGCACAGGTAGCATGCACAAAACCAACATAACTAACCAAGATCCAACCAAACTAACCAAAAAACAACTTCCTCAGATGACAGTCCTATAACATGTTACACAATAAATCTATATTTTGTTCGAAAAATGTGCATATTTGAGGTATAAATCAGTTTTACATTACAGTTACCATCACAGCTACCGTCAAAAATAGCACCGAAGCAGCCAGAGTAATTATAGAGACCAACGTGAAATACCTAAATACTCATCATAAAACATTTCTGAAAAATCGATGGTGTACAGCAAATTAAAGACAAACATCTTGTGAATCCAGCCAATATTTCCGATTTTTTAAGTGTTTTACAGCGAAAACACAATATATCATTATATTAGCTGACTACAATAGCCTACCACACTACCGCATTCATTCATCAAGGCACGTTAGCGAAAGCAATAGGCACGTTAGCGATCGTAACAAACCAGCAAAATATATAATTTTTGACTAACCTTGAGAAGCTTCATCAGATGACAGTTCTATAACATCAGGCTATACATACACTTATGTTTTGTTCGAAAATGTGCATATTTAGAGCTGAAATCAGTGGTTATACATTGTGCTAACGTAGCATCTTTTTCCCAGAATGTGCGGATATTTCTATTAGACTCTCACCTATTCTGACCAAATAACTATTCATAAACATTACAAAAAAATACATGTTGTATAGGAAATGATAGATACACTAGTTCTTAATGCAATCGCAGTGTTAGAATTCTAAAAATAACTTCATTACGACATAAGGCTTACGTTATGGCGAGAGAGTGCCCAAAACCTGGGCGCAAAACTAATAGTACACAGTTCGACAGATATATGAAATAGCATCATAAAATGGGTCCTACTTTTGATGAGCTTCCATCAGAATGTTGTACAAGAGGTCCTTTGTCGGGAACAATTGTTGTTTGGTTTTAGAACGTCCTTTGTCCCTCTTGAATTAGCAAGCACACTAGCCAAGTGGCGCGAAGCTCTCCTTCCTGAACAAAGGCACACAACGCAACACGCCTAACGTCCCGAATAAATTTCAATAATCTAATAAAACTATATTGAAAAAACATACTTTACGATGATATTGTCACATGTATCAAATAAAATCAAAGCCGGAGATAGTAGTCGCCTATAACGACAGCTTTCCAGAAGGCAATTCCAGGTCCATCATCGCGCTTTCCAGAAAACAGGAAATGGGTGACACGTCATTCCAAGAGGATTTATTCCACCTCAGACCAAGATAAACACTCCATTTCTTCTCTCACTGCCTCTTGACATCTAGTGGAAGGTGTATGACGTGCATGTATACTAATACGTATCATGCCCATTTATAGGCAGGCCCTAGAACAGAGCATCGTTTTCAGACTTTCCACTTCCTGGTCAGGAAGTTTGCTGCCAAATGAGTTCTGTTTTACTCACAGATATAATTCAAACGGTTTTAGAAACTAGAGAGTGTTTTCTATCCAATAGTAATAATAATATGCATATTGTACGAGCAAGAATTGAGTACGAGGCCGTTTGAAATGGGCACCTTTTATCAGAGCTACTCAATACTTCCCCTGCAGCCCAAACAGGTTAATAACAGAGGCACGTATGCCCGAGATTAAGAAGGAAGGGATATTAAATAGGTGTTGTTAGATAGGACGGTCGTTTTGTACAAATAGGATAACTTATGGTTAACTGGCATTAATTCAAAAGACATATGTAAATAAAGTCCTAATACCTAAATAGTCTAGGTAATTCTATGCGAACAAGATAACTTAACATATTCAATACTGAAATAAAGTCAAAAAAGGAGGAGGGAAGCCTAATATAGGGGAGTGAGATACGAGATATTAACTTTAAAAGTCCTATGACACAGAGATGGTTATACGGGTGAGACCTAATGTTCGATCGACAGTCAACTCTATAGACAAAGTTTCCAGAAAGGAGAAACACACATTAAACATTACATACACATAGAGTGTGTAAATAATACCATAGAACATAACTATAGTAATTGGATAACAGGAGTAAGGGAACACCCCCCTGAAATGGACAAAAATCAATGGGAAGTTATTGGCACCGTACGAAACATATACACGATGTACAATACCACTCAATTCGGCGTCGTTTCATTCAAAACTGATTGCAAATGCCATATGGCAAATGCCAAATGTAACACTGCAAAAATCCTATAGATGGCGAGTGCGCTTTACCGTAATTTTTCATATTGCAAATGTAACAAGTCAAGACCCAAGGGTAAAATTTTGAAAATTAAAAAAAAAAAAAAAAAATATCACCCCCTTAAAAAAGTGCTTACTGGACCGTTATTCGATATTCTTTCGATTTTTATGTTAATTACACATATATAAGAACTGTATGAACATACTTTTGTCAAATTTTATTATCATAATTTTTTAATTTTTTATTTACTTGTCCATAAGGCATATGTTTTGTACATTTGCAATATGATCTCATAGGAAGTCAAAAATCAAAAGTCGAAAAATTTGAAAAACTTATCACCCCCTTTAAAAAAGTGCTTTCTGGACCGTTTTTTGAATTTGTTTCAATTTTTATGTCA
The DNA here is from genome assembly GCF_029448725.1 of Salvelinus fontinalis. NCBI lineage: Eukaryota > Metazoa > Chordata > Actinopteri > Salmoniformes > Salmonidae > Salvelinus > Salvelinus fontinalis. The sequence goes on along the minus strand of NW_026600409.1, from coordinate 238,634 downwards.
ATTTCACATGTATAAGATGTATGAACATACTTTTGTCATATTTTATTATCATAATTTTTTTACGTGTCCATAAGGCATATGTTTTGTCCATTTGCAATATGATTTCATAGGAAGTAAAATGTCGAAAATAACGATTAAAAAAAAAATCTAAAATGACAAGGGGCGGTTGGATTGGATGGGCACAGGTGGGGGGTGCTCCCTATCCAACCGTTGACGCCTTGCTCCCCACTAAAGGCATTGTAATCACCAGGTGCACGGCTGTCCATTTGCAATATGTTTCAATGGGCATTTACCATCATGAATTTGACATGCTCAAAAATACTGCAGAAAAGCAAAAGTGACTGACCCGATGAACTCGGATGGCCGGGCAGTGATAGTGGTTCCTCTCCATCGCTCGTTGTGTTGATTTCATCATGTCCATTTGGTGATGTTTTTTCACTGTTGAATCATATTGCAAATGTACAGACATCCATTTTTTAAAACCTCCATAAATCACTCGGGCTGGCCCCCATTGACTTGTGGCCGCCGTAGTATAGTGCTCCTATAGTGGGCATGGAAGTCTGAATGGCCCCTAATTGCATTTCAACCCGAATTGAAAATCGTGCCTAGTAACCCAAAACATGAAACAGAATATTTTTGAGAAGAAAAAACAGAATATTTTTATACTTTTTTTTGAAAACCTCCATATATCACTCAGGCCGGACACCATTGACTTGGGGCTGTAGTATAGTGCTCCCATAGCGAGCATGGCAGTCTGGATGCCCCCTAAAAGCGTTTAAAACCGTTTTGAAAATCACGCCTGGTAACCCAAAAATAAAACCAGGTGTACGAAAAACAGCCTAATTTCTGAGAAGTTTGGACTTGGAGTCTGAATGGCCCCTAATTGCATTTCAACCCGAATTGAAAATCATGCCTGGTAACCCAAAACATGAAACATAGCCTAAAATACTGCAGAAATGCAAAATGACTGGCCTGATGAACTCGGGATGACCAGGCAGTGATAGTGGTTCCTCTCCATCGCTCGTTGTGTTGATTTCATCATGTCCATTTGGTGATGTTTTTTCACTGTTGAATCATACTGTGCATTTGCAATATGTTTCAATGGGCATATACCATCACGAATTTGACATGCTCAAAAATACTGCAGAAATGCAAAATTGACTGGCCTGATGAACTCGGGATGGCCGGGCAGTGATAGTGGTTCCTCTCCATCGCTCGTTGTGTTGATTTCATCATGTCCATTTGGTGATGTTTTTCACTGTTGAATCATATTGCAAATGTACTGCTCATTTGCAATATGTTTCAATGGACATATACCATCACGAATTTGGCATGCTCAAAAAAACTGCAGGAATGCAAGATTGACTGGGCCGATGAACTCGGGATGGCCGGGCAGTTATTCTGGTTCCTCTCCATCGCTCGTTGGTGTTGATTTCAGAATGTCATTTTGGTGATGGTACCTCACTGTTTAAACATATTGCAAATGTACAAAAGTCAACTAGCAAGTCAGTGTCCATCAGTCAATTAGATATTTTCAGACACCAAACTGATACCACACCCACTTTTTCCAACTCGTTTAGAAGCCAACTATCACATATTTCAGAGCAGGCCCAAAATTCACAGCGCCTTCTATTTAAACCATAATAAAAACATATAACGCGTAGTTACGTTCTAGCTGCAGGTCCAGTTCTGACATTATGTGTAGGCCTATGTGAGGAGACCTCGAATCCCAAGTTTCGGCTCAAAGGGTCATTCGGTGCCAGAGCAAGACCTTAATTGGTGCTGAAAATCCACTTTTTTCCATGCCTTGCTACGGGGTCCTTGAATGAGCTATCGGACAGAAACGTTGGGGTCCGTCTCTATGGGCCGAGCCGGTTTCAATGCACCTAGTCTTGCGACTCTGGGACTTTTCTAAATGTTGTAATTTTCGTAATGGTCCAAATGAATTGAAGTTATTGCAAATGTACGAGGCTGTTTCTCGGTCCGAGAACCTTCTAGAGCCACATAACTCACCACGCACTATCGACCTGAGCTCTAGAACAGGTTTCTAAAGTTTCGGAACTCTAGGTCTGACGGTTCTTTAAAAGTTCGGACAAAGGTAACTATTGCAGGCTCTGTCTGTCTCTACACCCCACACTGTGTCCCTCCGTCTTAGCTGTATGTGTGAGCTGTGTGTGTGTGTGTGTGAGTTTCTTGGAAATTTTATGGGAGACATGACTGATTTACAGTTCATGAGGGTTGCCTAATCACACATTTAAAGTTTTGGAAAGATCTGACTTTTTGAACCCTTCGAAACAGCACCTATGACCCAATTTTAAGGCACTTCTGGTTGGCACAGGAAGCTATAAGTAAACACATATCCTGATTGGGGTATGCTTTTACAGAATCCTGAGTTTTAAACCACAGCCATTAAAGCAGCAGTTGTTAAAAGAGGAAGTTAAACATAGACAAAACTATATTGAAAGATTGTCAGTCTAAGAGCACCAGTGAAAGAGATTTCAAAATGGGAAAAGTTAGGAGCCATTTTTAAGAACGATATTTGATATCATGATAAGTTATCCATACTACTTAAGTCATTGCTTAGATATGCAGCAATATTGATACATGGGCAGAGCCATGTATAAAAATGGGGGACAGTGGATTAGGAGGTAGAGCAGGTTAGGAAAGACCTACTTAAAAATAAAAAATAAATTGTTTTGGGTAGAATATCCATTCCAATAATTGGAAATGGACTTCATTGAACAATTCTGAAGTGAGGGAAAGAAGTGGTGTTTAATGATAATAGATAAGTATATTAAATGGGTAGAAGCATTCCCAAACTTACTTGGTGGACACGATTAGGGTAGCTAAAATATTAGGTCCAGATATTATCCATAGAGTTGGTTTACTAGGATCTATCTCTTTAAATAATGGATGACATTTTAGCTAATCAGATAGAACAAATAGAATGACAGAGTTAGGGACCAGAACAAGTAGGCATAGAAGTTGAAGATATACTAGCAGAACACATGAGAAGACTGTTTGTTAACCTCTCTTGGGTACCTCATCAACAGCCAGTGATACTGCAGGGCGCCATATTCAAAACAACAGAAATCCCATAATTTAAATTCCTCAAACATACAAGTATTTTACACCATTTTAAAGCCACACTTGTTGTAAATCCAGCCAAAGTGTCCGATTTCAAAAAGATTTTACGACGAAAGCACAAACGATTATGTAAGGTATGAGCCAAGTCACAGAAAAAGACAGCCATTTTTTCTGCTAAAGAGAGCATTAACAAAAAGCAGAAATAGAGATAAAATTAATCACTAACCTTTGATAATCTTCATCAGATGACACTCATAGGACTTCATGTTACACAATACATGTATTTTATGTTCGGTAAAGTTCATATTTATATCCAAAAATCTGAGTTTAGGCAAGACGCTACTGTATCACTTGGCAAAAAGCCTGAGAAAATGCATAACGCCACATTAAAATGAATGACTATGAAAATTACTATAAAATCAAACATTCATTAAATCACACATTAAAGATATCAAATTAAAGCTACACTGGTTGTGAATCCAGCCAACATGTCAGAATTCAAATAGGCTTTTCAGCGAAAGCATACGATGCTATTATCTGAGCATAGCACCATTGTAAACAAAAGAGAGAAAACATTTCAACCCTGCAGGAGCGACACAAAACGCAGAATAAAAATATAATTCATGCCTTACCTTTGACGAGCTTCTGTTGTTGGCACTCCAATATGTCCCATAAACATCACAAATGGTCCTTTTGTTCGATTAATTCCGTCGATATATGTCCAAAATTTTCATTTATTTGGCGCGTTTGATCCAGAAAAACACCGGTTCCAACTTGCTCAAACATGACGACAAAATATATCAAACTGTAAACTGTGCCAAAAAATGTCAAACTACTTATGTAATACAACTTTAGGTATTTTTTAACGTTAATAATTGATCAAATTGAACACGGAATGATATGTGTTCAATACAGGATTAAAACGATATGTAGCATGCTTTCTGTTTGACTGAAACGCATGTCTAGGACACCAGAAGTGCCTCGATTTCAAGATGGCCGTATTTCTTCATTACACAAAGGAATAACCTCAACATATTTCTCACGACTGTTGACATCCAGTGGAATCCATAGGAACTGCAAGCAAGTTGCTTAGAAATCTGGTTTCCCAATAAAACCTAATTGAAAAGACAGTGACCTCAAAAAAAAAAGAAATCTGAATGGTTTGTCCTCGGGGTTTCGCCTGCTAAATAAGTTCTGTTATACTCACAGACATGATTCAAACAGTTTTAGAAACTTCAGAGTGTTTTCTATCCGAATCTACTAATAACATGCATATCCTATCTCCTGGCGATGAATAACTGGCAGTTGAATTTGGGTATGTTTTTCATCCAAACGTGAAAATGCTGCCCCCTACCCTAGAGAAGTTAACCAAACCCGTATGTCCAAGATTTTATGCTCTTCAGGTGAATTACAGGAGAAGGTGATTCACTCAATCCAGTCCCTGAGGAGAATAGACGGGAAGCAGCCCCGTTGGGAGGGGCCATATCAAGTACTCCTTGTGACAGCCTTCGCAGTGAGAAAAGCTGAAAGAGCTACCTGGGGCATAGCACACATTGTAGGAGGGTAAGACACACTGACACTGCCGAACAATCACAGTGTTAGGAGAAGAACCAAAACCAATAGGGTTCGGGGGTTACCTCTCTAACGAAGATTCCCTGACCCCGCCCTGTCCTCCCTGTGTGCATTCATAGAAGTGAAGTGTGGGCTGGCCTCTAGATGATGATATGTTCTCCGGGAAAGGGTGGGGCTTTACAGGAGTGCTGATTGGTCTGAGCTGTCTTATTGTGGGAGCAATATTCCTAAATACACCATGAGCCATCCGAGAATGCAGAAGGTGGTAACGTGTCCCATAGTTAGACGATGAGAATTTTGTATTAACCATAAGAGATCACTTGATCTGGATAAACAGGAAGTGAGAGTGGAGATTGGGAAGGATGTCTCAGTGGAGTTCTATGTAGACCAAATGGGGTCTCTGACTCCTTGGCAGTCTAGGACTATGAGCCATTATGGAAGATATCTGTGCAGGTCCCTGTGTAGTTCATGGAAACAGGTCATAGCTCACACAAAGAGAGGGCTATATAAATCCACATACTCAGTATGGACGGAGGTGGAGTATAGTGAAGGTGAGGGCTTTTGACTGCAATCCGGAGCGAGAGAGGTTTTGCATAACTTTAATGAAAGAGGATCTAGGGTTATGGTATGTTGGATTTGACCAGGTTTCGGTTGATACCCTAGTGCCATTCCGGGTAGAGGAGGTTAGGGCAGGTGATAGCTCTATAGTCAGCTAGAATACAAGCAGAGCCCCTGACAAAACAGATACTGACAGCCGAGTAGTTCAGAGCCAAGGACCGGTGCGGATATACACAACAAGATCTTAAGGAAGTGATTGAGGTGGAAACTGGTTATGGGGATTCTAACCTATGGTTAGAATGGATTCAGTATACAGCCAGATCAGTAGCGAAAGAAGAAGGTTATGCCTGCGCCACAGCAAAACCTCAGTTGACAACCATTCCCTTTCCATTTGATGGAATTGATACACCCAGTGGAATGGCCTGTATGATAAAGCTGTTCATGAAGGCAGGGAAGCCAGACAATGACAGTTGCAGTGATCTGCATTATCTGTAACTCCATGTGCCCATTACATCCAGACTTCCCCCTTTCACAGTTACAGGAGGATATTATTATTGTAGGGCTCACTACATCATACACGGATGGGACGTAGGGGAAGTAAGAACATGCAATAGGAGAGAGAATGTTACAACAGACAAGACAATGAGGGACCTGTCTGGGTGGTTGAGTCCGAGGACTTTAGTAAGATAAAAAGGCCTAGAACGGATGTCTGGTGGTTTGTGGAGGTGTGAGGCTGGGGCCTAACCTGCCTACCATTTGGACCGGTAGTTGTGCACTAGTGCAGTTAGGCATGCCCTTCACCCTTATCAAACACAAAGACCTAGAGCCAGGTAGAAAAGAGAGAGGGAGTGCTCCGTCTGGATCTTTTAACAATAGAATTTACATTGATGGCATTGGAGTTCCAAGGGGGGTGCCTGATAAGTCCAAAGCTAGGAATCAGATATGGGCTGGCTTGGAATCAAGTATCTTCTGGTGGTCAACTCTCAATAAGAATGTGGTTTGGAATCAATTATATCTATTATAATCAACAGCGAGTCATCAATTATACTAGAGATGCAATAGATGGCATGGCAGAATAAGAATAGCATTAGATATGTTATTAGTTGAGAAGGGAGGGGTCTGCGTGATGTTTGGAACAATGTGCTTACTTTCATCCCCGATAACACAGCTCCAGACGGATCAGTGACCAAGGCCCTGGCGGAGAACTCTGGGGTAGATAATGCTCTAACAAATTGGTTTGATAGTGTGTTTGGAAAATGGAAAAATGTCATGATCACTGTGTTGTGGGCACCCTTCACCTGTGTGACTGTGTTAGTTTTGTGTGGATGTTGCGTGAGAGGTCTCATTTCCAGGACTCTGGAGAAATCGATGACGCAACAGATGGTGAGATACGGACCGATTCCAAGCTCTGACCAGTGGAATGATGAATACATGTCACCAGACCTAGTAGATGGACATGGATCCTTCACCTACGAGGAACCTATGTTGGATGAGACCATTTGTAATGTTTAGGTTGTTTCTTGTTTTGATGTTTAGACTGTTTTTTGATGAAGATTATAACGAAACTCCTGACAAGAAGAGTTATGATTCTGATGTAGGCCTAGAACAGTCATTGTAAATACATATATTGGTTCTTTGTGTGGTTGATTTTGAGTATAATAGATATTTCTAATAAAAATAGATGTGTGATTGTGTGTATAATATTTAGTCAAAGGGTGGATTGTTATGGATTTTATGTATAATGACTACATTATGTATACATTTAAAAGTAATGATAGGACTGTAACTAACAGAATTCTACCCTGTCTGATGAAGAATGTTTATACATAGGCAAAGAGGAAGTGTTAACTTCTCTAGGATATGTGGGACACGAACGTCCCAATTGGCCAAAATCCAGAAAAAATGTGGCGCGCCAAATTCAAATATATTACTATAAAAATCAATCTTTCATGAAATCACACTTGAAAGACAACAAATTAAAGCTACACATGTTGTGAATCCAGCCAACATGTCTGATTTCAAAAAGGATTTACGGGGAAAGCACACCAAACAATTATGTTAGCTCAGTACATAGCCACAGAAAAACACAGCCATTTCCCAGCAAAAGATAGTAGTAACAAAAAGCAGAAATAGAGATAAAATTCATCACTAACCTTTGATGATCTTCATCAGATGACACTCATTGGACATCATGTTACACAATATATTTATGTTTTGTTTGATAATGTGCATATTTATATCCACAAATCTCGGTTTACATTGGCGCCATGTTCAGAAATGCCTCCAAAATATCCGGAGTAATTACAGAGAGCCACGTCAAATAACAGAAATACTCATCATAAACTTTGATGAAAGATACATGTTTTACATATAATTAAAGATACACTTGTTCTTAATGCAACCGCTGTGTCAGATTTAAAAAAAACTTTACGTAAAAAGCACACCATGCAATAATCTGAGACGGCGCTCAGATTTAACAACATTTCTCCGCCATGTTGGAGTCAACAGAAATACGAAATTACATCATAAATATTCCCTTACCTTTGATTATGTTCATCAGAATGCAGTGCCATGAATCCTAGTTCCACAATAAATCGTTGTTTTGTTCGATAATGTTCATTACTTATGTCCAATTAGCTACTTTTGCTAGCATGTGTAGTACATGTGTCCAAACGCTCGCGCAGATGCAGGCAAACGTCGGACGAAAACTTAAAAAAGTTATATTACAAGTCGAATAAACTGGTCAAACTTAGTAGAGAATCAATCTTCAGGATGTTGTTATCATATATATCCAATAACGTTCCAACCGGAGCATTCTTTTCAGTCTCTATAAGTAATGGAATGCATGGCGATATCATGAGGAATGCGCGTGACTAGGAACTGGCATTCTGCCAGACCAATGACTGAAACACCTCCCATCCGGCCCCACATCACACTAGAGGCTTCATTCCACGTTCTAAAGACTGTTGACATCTAGTGGAAGGCGCAGGAAGTGCAAACAGATCTATATCTTACAGGGAATTGAATAGGCGATGAGTTGAACGATGACCATTTTCAGAATTCTCACTTCCTGTTTGGATTTTTTCTCTGGTTTTTGCCTGCCATATGAGTTCTGTTATACTCACAGACATCATTCAAACAGTTTTAGAAACTTCAGAGTGTTTTATATCCAATAGTAATAATAATATGCATATATCAGTATCTGGGACAGAGTAGGAGGCAGTTCACTATGGGCACGCAATTCATCCAAAAGTGAAAATGCTGCCCCCTATATCAAAGAAGTTAACAGACAACTTGTGACCACTGTGAAACTGATAACAGGAAGAATGTCTCCCCACTCAGGGAGGGGAGAAACCGTTGGGCTTGCAGTAGATTGTGTAACATGTTGTAGCATATGATAAGCAATGTAGGCATAAGAGAAGACTTGTAAAACAGCATTGTCATTGTCTGAGAGGAGGAGGGACATTTATGATGAAATGAGAGGGCAGAGCTCTCGAGAATAAACGCTATTGGCTAAGTAGATGATTGGTCTCTGTCTATTTTATGTAAATAAGAACCTTACAAATTCTTAGAAAAGGACAGAAGTGTTTTAATTGAATTGGTTAATGAACAACATAGGAACTAAATTCCTCTAACAGTTCTTACTGATTGTTTTAGTGGTAAAGACTGACTCTCTCTCTGGCTCCACAACAAACCCCCGCCCGGCCATCTAGAGGTGTGAATACCCAGCCAGCCTACAAGTAGATGGTAAGTGCTTTACAGCTGAAAGGGACTTGGGACCAGCAGCACATTATTGTGTTTAGTGTGTGTTGTAAGTACAGTCATTGTAAATAATGTGTACATTTTATTTTGTATTTATTTTGTACATTGTTTGTGGTGTCTTACCTTATGAAATTAGATCAGTGTTGGCTGCTAACTTGGTCATTCTCTTAAATATTTCACCTATGTGTTTGGAGAGGAGCTGGAGGTGAGGAAAGAGACTGTCTGTAATGGTACTCTTATCTTTATATTGTGGAATAGGGGGCCATTTTGGATTCAACCGAAGTTCATTCTGGTAATATTTATGAGGTGTTCCCCACCTTTCCTTGCAGCCATTCAATGAGACGGGCCGTAGAACCAGCGCTATGACGAGCACCATCGGTATGCGTCTGTTCTCCACTCTGGATAATGGGACAGGGTCCGCTCCTGCTGAGAACGTCCTCGATGAAGGAGGGCATCGAGAACAGCCCCGAGATACTACAGGTGATAACATTTTACCTCTCATTCTGGAAGGAGGGAGAGAGGGAAGTAGTTAGAGAGGGAGGGAGGTAGAGAGGTAGGCAGAGAGGTAGAGAGGGAGGTAGAGAACACCTCTGTGTTTGGAGACATTGGATCAGCATTCTTGTCGGGTCTCCTGTTAGTACATTTTATGTAGGGAAGCAAATGATCCAAAATGTTTTGACATTCCTGGGAGTGTGTAAACCTGTATTCTTTATTAGCATAGCATTTTTGTTTGTTTTCTATGGTTTTATATTTTTGAAAAAGTATCAATTTACCAATTCGACCACTTGAAGGCCACTTGGATACATTTGGGCAAATCGTGAAGTACACCTGGGTGACTTCATACTAAATTTCATGTAGCTTATTAGTCTTCAAGTTATCAGTCTGAAACTTTGCACATACACTGCTGCCCTCTTTTGGACACAATCTAAATTACAACCAGAGTCATGGCTAGTTTTGGCACCTTTCTGTTGCATCTCAAAGATGATGGTACAAAACAATACAAAAAAAAACATGTGTTTTTTTCTTTGTATTTTCTTCTACCAGATCTAGTGTGTTATATTCTCCTACATTCAATTCACATTTCCACAAACTGCAAAGTGTTTCCTTTCAAATGGTATCAAGAATATGCATATCCTTGCTTCAGGGCCTGAGCTACAGGCAGATAGATTTGGGTATGTCATTTTAGGCAAAAATGGGAAAAACAGGGCTATCCCCTTAATTTCTAAGTGACCCCAAACTTTTGAACGGTTGTGTGTGTGTGTGTGTGTGTGTGTATGTGTAATATGCTAAAAGCATGATTCATATTTCAAATAAATGAACATTTGGACCCTAACATTTGGACCCTAACCAGAAACTGTGGATGGATGGCAGCATTCGTGGAAAACTGAAAGCGCAATCCACCGCATTTAACCACGTATACATACGGGCGAGAAGCCTTAACTTCTAGTTCCTCCCAATCCCGGAGCACCCCCCCACAGTAAAAAAGCTGACTAGCATAGCCTAGCATAGCGTCACAAGTAAATACTAGCATCTAAATATCATTAAATCACAAGTCCAAGACACCAGATGAAAGATACAGATCTTGTGAATCCAGCCATCATTTCTGATTTTTAAAATGTTTTACAGGGAAGACACAATATGTAAATCTTTTAGCTAACCCCGATAGCAAAAGACACCACTTTTTTTCTCCACCATTTTTTTCCTGCATCAGTAGCTATCACTAATTCGACTAAATAAAGATATAGCCACTAACCAAGAAACAACTTCATAAGATGACAGTCTGATAACATATTTATGGTATAGCATGTGTTTTTTTTAGAAAAATTTGCATATTTCAGGTATAAATCTGAAATAGCGTTGGAAGCAGCCGGAATAATTACAGAGACCGACGTCAATTACCAAAATACTCATCCTAAAACATTTCTGAAAAATACACAGCATACAGCAATTGAAAGACACAGATCTTGTGAATCCAGACAATATTTCAGATTTTCTAAGTGTTTTACAGCGAAAACACAATATATCGTTATATTAGCATACCACATGAGCTAACATCACCCCAGCATTGAATCAAGGCAAAAGGGGCGATAACGTTATCGCCACCAAAATATATTAATTTTTTCACTAACCTTCTCAGAATTCTTCAGATGACAGTCCTGTAACATCATATTACACAATGCATATAGAGTTTGTTCGAAAATGTGCATATTTAGCATCACAAATCGTGGTTATGCAATGTAATCTGTCAAAACATGGCATGCATTCTGGCCGGCGCCATCTTGGAAAGGCACCGAAGTTTATGATTATTTATCGATTAGATTGACTAAAAAAATACAGGTTGGACAGCTAATGAAAGATGCATTGGTTATTAATGCAACCGCTGATTTAGATTTTTAAAATTTAAGTTACTAGACATACATTGTGAGTTACAGCCAGACTAGTGCCGCAAAAAATGGCCGACAACTGCGTTTACATTTTTCCACATAAATACGGAATAAAATCATAAATAACTCTTACTTTTGGACGAGCTTCCATCAGTATCTTGGGCAATGTGTCCTTTGTCCAAAAGAATCGTTGCTTTGTTGTAAAACGACCTCCTCAACTTCGGAACTAGCAGCTAACGATAGCTACACGGCACACACATGTCCAAATCCTCAAACGCAATAGTAAGGAAATTCCGAAAAATAGCAATATACTCGCATAAACTGATATAAATCGGTTTCAAATAACTTTGTTATGATGTTTCTAACACCTGTATCGAATTAAATCACAGACGGATATATCTTAGGCGATAACAGGAGCTTTTGAGCATTCCATTCTGAGGTCCCTCTTGCGCCTTGGCGAGCGTCGAAAAGAAGGGACACCTCATTCCATTGCCTTTTATAAACTCTGAGAAACACGTAGAGACACCATTCCACTTCTCATTGGTTACTGACATCCAGGGGAAGGCGGGTGCAGTTCATGTCAATCCATAGGGCACACAGTTTTAAACTGATCCGAGATCAGAGACTATTTTTCAGAGCTTCGCATGTCCTGTCATGAGTTTCGCTGTAGATAGAGTTCTGGTTCACCCACAGACATAATTCAAACGGTTTTAGAAACTAGAGATTGTTTTCTATCCAATAGTAATAATAATATGCATATTGTACGAGCAATAATTGAGTACGAGGCAGTTTAATTTGGAAATGTAAAAAAAAAAGTGCTAACAGCTCCCCCTATTGACAAAAGGTTAATCCTGCTCTGACTGTGGAAAATGCTTCACAACATCAACCGAGCTAAAAGTTCTTCAGAGAACACACACAGGAGAAAAACCTTATTCCTGCTTTTACTGTGGGAAGAATTTCTCCCGATTGGATACCTTAAACACTCGTGAACGTATACATATAGGAGAGAAGCGTTACTCCTGCTCTGACTGTGTAAAGGGCTTCACAACATCAACTGAGCTAAAATTTCATCAAAGAACACACACAGGAGAGAAGTCTTACTTTTGCATTGACTGGTGCGAGTTTCTCTCGACTGGGCAACTTAAAAACACACCAACCTATACATAAAGGAGAGAAGCCTCACTCCTGCTCTGACTTTGGAAAGAGTTTCTCCAAATTGGCTAAATATATATATTTTTAAATGTATACATTCAGGAGAGAAGCCTTAGTCCTGCTCTGACTGTGGAAAGAGTTTATCTTAACAGAGCAACTTAAAAACACACCAACATATACATAAAGGATCAGTTCTCTCAGACCAGCTAAGATTAAAGTCACTCCTTTTAATTCCCATCTCATAAAAGAAGTGATAACAGTGAATTGGATCAAATGAAGAAAGTGTAGAACACTATTGTTGTCCTATTGTTTCTCACTGTGAGAGAACTGTGCAGAGAAAAGGGAGTGTTCTAGAATGTTAGCCTCTCTTTACTTTACTGAGCAGTATTCACCTTGTCAGTTTGTGTGTTTCGTTAGTTTCTACTGTAAAGATATTGTCAAGTTGACCTCTTTCTTGTGCAATTCCCCACTTGAAAAAGGACAGTCCCTCCACATGAAGATTTTAACTGGATTTCACTCAATAAACAGCCATGGAATCAGTTGTTTGTCTTTTATTTACCATTCTTTGGTTGGCAGTAAACAGGTGAAAAACCTAAAAAAAGAGATGACAAATACAAGTTACTATTTGAGTTGACAGCCCAATCAAATACACAAAATTATCCACATTCACCTCAGATAAACACATTTCTGCCATTATAAAATACAAGGTTTCCACTTTTAAGCAAATGTTTCCCAAAATAGAAACCCACCATTTTTAATCAAATGAACAGAATCAGTATATTTTTATCTAAATTTGCATTTTAGCCAAATACATTCAAAATATTTTTAGTAGTAAAAAATTACATTTATTTTCTAATCAGTAGTTTTAAACAGACAAATCTTTCATTTTTTAGCCAAAGATTTTTTAGACTATACATTTGTTACTGAATTAAGAACTTGGTGTCAGGACCCGGTGCCAGAAACAGTCACTAAATCGGCAGAACCCAGAAGATGAGGCAGACACAGCAGTACTAGAGATGGTGGTTTAATAAAAAAATAGATAACTTCCAAAATACAAAGAAAATCCACAAAGTGGTAAAAACAGCAAGGGAAAAAACAAACCTAAGACTAATCCAAAATACAAAAGAACAAAACCAGAGAACCTCTGGAAAATCCAACAAGAGAAAAATATATGTTCACAACAAGGCTTGGGCTGGGGCTGGGTGCTAACATACAAACACTGAGCAAGGAACTAAGGAACACACAGGGATTAAATACTAACAAGGGAACGACATACAGGTGCAAACAATAATAGAGCAAGGGAAAAACAAAAGGTACAAAAAAGGTGCAATGGGGACATCTTGTGACAAAAAAACAGAACAGTCCTGGCCAAAACCTGACACTTGGTTTACTAAGATTTCTACAAAGTTTAAATTACTTTTAACCATTTCAAACAAGTTCTTTGTCAACAATGAATTTGGCTCCTCTTACTTTTCCTTTATACCCCACAAACAACATTTGAAGTTATAAATACCACTGCAAAAGTCCTATCAAAGTTAAGAGTTAAGAGTCTGTGTTTTCCAGAGTATCATTAGCAGTGCACTGCTTAAGTCAGTCTAGCCAAGCATGGCTAATATGGTGCTTACCGGCTGTCTTTCACAGTTTTGTGGAGGGCTTGGACTTGCACAGTCACCTTGACCACAAAGATGAAGTTTCCTTGGTCTTGTGGTGTTATAAATGCTCCTTTCACTGCGGTCTAAAGACAACAGCAGAGCCAGGTGCTGGCACGCCCAGATTGCCTGGAAGATTTGTTCCACCTGGTTCACCACTGATTGAAGGAGGAGGAGTTTCACCACTAAGGAGCTCCCAGGCAGTTTGTCAACACAGATATTGAGATCTTGGATTTGCCGTTAGAGTTGAATATCCTCTTTGAGGCTTCTCACATTGAAGAAATGGAGTCGGATGGTTGACTGGGTGGTACTGCTTCCCTCTGCAGTTTTCTGTGGGATTGAGTTAGTTCTGTTACTCATCGGTACAATACAAGACAAGCAACCAGAGGGATCTTCAGTCCCCAGATCCAGAACAGAGGCTGGGAAACGCACAGTTTAAAATAGATCCATGACTACATGGAACTCTCTGCCTCCCCAGGTAACTCAAGCTAGCAATAAACCAGATAGAAAAAGATGAAAGAACACCTTACGTCACAACGGGGACTGTAGAGAGACATTTTATATGTATTTTATATTGTATTTTGCAGTGTAGTATGCATGTGATGTGTGGTTGTCTCTGAGTATTTTAAGATGAATGCACTAGCTCTGGATGGGAGAATCTGCTAAATTACTAAATTGTAATGTCAATGTAGTGCTATGTATATTATGTACACTTTTGTGTTTCCTGTTTGAACCCCAGGAAGACTATTGTGAGCCCAGCTGTTGAAATGCAGTTGATTATGTAAATAGTCTTGTAGAACTCAGGTATTGATGGTCCATTTCAGGGTGAGTCATTGATATGAATGTTCAGACTGAAAGAGCTGTGAACTCTACTCTGATGGCCCATGTCTACCACAACCTCTTCTATTGTGTTAGTAAGGTTCTTCCTGCTGCACAGACCCTGTGGAGGCTCTAGAGCACCTGGTTAAACTGTGTTGGGGAGCATTTTAAACTCTGTGGTTAACCTCTAATTCCTCCCAAACCCGGATCCGGGAGCACCCCCCACAGTAAAAAAGCTGACTGGCATAGCCTAGCATAGCGTCACAAGTAAATACTAGCATCTAAATATCATTAAATCACAAGTCCAAGACACCAGATGAAAGATACACATCTTGTGAATCCAGCCATCATTTCTGATTTTTAAAATGTTTTACAGGGAAGACACAATATGTAAATCTATTAGCTAACCACGTTAGCAAAAGACACCACTTTTTTTACTCCACCAGTTTTTTACTCCATCAGTAGCCATCACTAATTCGACCAAATAAAGATATAAATAGCCACTAACCAAGAAACAACTTCATAAGATGACAGTCTGATAACATATTTATTGTATAACATGTTTTTTTAGAAAAATTTGCATATTTCAGGTATAAATCATAGTTCTACATTGCAGCTGCAATCTGAAATAGTGCCGAAGCTGCCAGAATAATTACAGAGACCAACGTCAAATACCTAATTACTCATCTTAAAACATTTCTGAAAAATACACAGCGTACAGCAAATGAAAGCCCAACATCTTGTGAATCCAGCCAATATGTCAGATTTTTTAAGTGTTTTACAGCGAAAACACAATATAGCATTATATTAGCTTAGCACAATAGCCAGAAACACAAGCAATTTACCAGCAGCACAGGTTAGCGATCGAAACAATACAGCAAAAGATATATAATTTTTGACTAACCTTGATATACTTCGTCAGATGACAGTCCTGTAACATCATATTACACAATGCATATAGGTTTTGTTCGAAAATGTGCATATTTAGCAGCACAAATCGTGGTTATACAATGTGATGAGTGGCAACAGGTCATGCATTCTGGCCGGCGCCATCTTGGAAAGGCACCTAAGTTTACGATTATTTATCGATTAGATTGACTAAAAAATACAGGTTGGACAGCAAATGAAAGATGCATTAGTTATTAATGCAACCGCTGAGTTAGATTTTTAAAATTAACGTTACTAGACATACAGTGTGCGTTACAGCCAGACTAGTGCCGCAATAACGGTGGACAAATGCGTTTACATTTTTCCACAAATACGGAATAACATCATAAATAGTTCTTACTTTTGGACGAGCTTCCATCAGAATCTTGGGCAAGGTGTCCTTTGTCCAAAAGAATCGTTGCTTGGTTGTAAAACGTCATCTTCAACTTCGGAATTAGCAGCTAACAATAGCTATGTGGCCACAACATTCCCAAATCCCCAAAACGCAATACTAAGGAAATTCCGAAAATAGCAATATACTCGCATAAACTGATATAACTCGGTTTAAAATAACTTCGTTATGATGTTTCTAACACCTATATCGAATTAAATTACAGACGGATATAGCTAAGGCCGATAACTGAGCGTTTCAAAATGCCATCTTGAGGTCTTGCTTTGCGCAATGACGAACGACGAAAAGAGAGCGCACTTCGTTCCTTGGCCTTTTATAAGCTCTGAGAACTACGTAGACACTCCATTCCACTTCTCATTGGTTACTGACATCCAGGGGAAGGCGGGTGCAGTTCATGTCGACCCATAGGACACATACAGAGCTTTAAACTGATCTGAGAACAGAGCCTCGTTTTCAGACCTTCGCAGTTCCTGTCATGGATTTCGCTGCAGAAAGAGTTCTGGTTCACCCACAGACATAATTCAAACGGTTTTAGAAACTAGAGATTGTTTTCTATCCAATAGTAATGATAATATGCATATTGTACGAGCAAGAATTGAGTACGAGGCAGTTTAATTTGGGAACGATAAATGTCCAAGTTGAAACAGCACCCCCTGTAGTGTCAAGATTAAATGAGTGAGAAATATGTCATTTTTGCCATGATTTGTGAGTGAGCAAAATATGCTTTCATTTTAAATTGGCATGTTGAATTATTTTGTCATCAAACTATTGTATAATGCTTTAATTTCTCCAATGTGGACATTTTGTGCTACTGTTACTACCTTACACAAGCTTGCATTTTCACCCCATAAAATTAGGTATAATTACACATCTTTTTTTTACCTCAGATTGGTGAAGTTAGTGTGAAAATGTAGTCATCATGGTAGCATAAGGTTGATTAAAACAGATCAATATCTTTGGTTTAGTGCCGTTGATTTTGTCGCGTGCTGAGATACGCAGGCCAAACACCAATACGTGGATTTGACAGTCAAATTATCACTTAAATCGCAGCCTACCGTTGTCGCTGTTGATATTGTATGCCGCGTCATGATTCGTTTAAGTTAAATAAAGCGGAGCCAGTTCAGAAGGGAAACCTGAGTGTGGTGGCATCAGCTGATTGCATCAGCGGATATTGCACCAATTGGATCCACACTACTTCCATGCTGTCTATTTAAGTTGACCAGTTCTACACGTTTCCTCGGGAGTTGTACCACTGCTCATGCTCTCACAACGTCTGTGCCCGGAGAAGACTTGTTTCTCAGGTGAGCAGGACGATTATGATATGGAGTTACGTTGGGATGCCACCAGGCCGCTAGCAAAGCCAGGAGAAGAGGAGTATTGGGACAGGGACATAAAGGAGGGAGAAGAGGAGTATTGGGACAGGGACATAAAGGAGGGAGAAGAGGAGTATTGGACAGGGACATAAAGGAGGGAGAAGATGAGTATTGGGACAGGGACATAAAGGAGGGAGAAGATGAGTATTGGGACAGGGACATAAAGGAGGGAGAAGATGAGTATTGGGACAGGGACATAAAGGAGGGAGAAGATGAGTATTGGGACAGGGCCATAAAGGAGGGAGAAGATGAGTATTGGGACAGGGACATAAAGGAGGGAGAAGAGGAGTATTGGGACAGGGACTTAAAGGAGGGAGAAGAGGAGGGTGGGGTGTTGACTGGGTTCAAGTACAAACAGCATCAGATGTCCTCCTGACAGAGTTCTGGAGGTGAAATGGAAGTGAATGAGGGAGATTTAAGTGAGTTGGAAGGTGTGGTGAGATGCTCAGAGCCCGAGCCTTGCATCGGTGGACATGGTTATGATAAAGATGAGTTTGGCCCAGTGGGAGTGAGATTCTTGGAGAAAGTGGATCCAGGCCTTTTGGCTGATCCATATGTGGTATCAGGTTGGGTGGCAGGGCATGCAGGCAGGCTGGGAGTGTGTAGTTCCAGGGAGTAAGCTATACAATCTCAGGCCAAGGGACAGGGCTTGTATGTGTGTGTGAGAGAGAGAGAACCAGAAAGAACAGACAGTTTGAGGCCTGGTCTGTGGGAGAGAAGCCCTCTGTGAAACATGATAGAAAGCAATTGATTTATGGTCTTTCTGATACAAGGAGAGAGAGCCAAATGAGAATGGGTTGCAATGTTCCTTATTTTTACCCAACCATTAGCAGTGAGAGTTCAACTGTTCTTACTACAATGTCTTGCTGAAACCAAACAGCTTGTGAAACCCCCACACAGAGGTGTGAAATTCCTCAGCTTGATGAGCTTCAAACATCAGAACAATGGCCTGGGCAACAACACCTTGGGTGGGCTAGCCTATTCAAATGCAATACATTTCAAAATGTTTTTTTATGTGGAAGTATAAAATTTTTCAAATAAACAATTTTATAATGTAAAAAAAATGTAAATGTTTATATAAAAAATCTCAGAGTTTCCCTGTTTTCCCAGTCTTCCAAGTGACTGTTTCTATAGAACAAGCCATTCTCAACTACTCTGCTAATGTGTCAATTTACCCTAAATGGAATATTCTAATGTAGAAATGGGTTGGGCCTATCTGATGGTACATATATTGACCTAAGCAACAGGATATCATCTAGTTCAGAACAGAATTTCCAACTGAGAGCCACACTTTCCTTCTGGGAGCTGAGATTTGGGATTATTGCTTTTTTTATTCTGCAGAGATTTCTTTGAGAAATTCCAAGTACTGTCTTCCTTTTGGAGCAAGATGGCATCTGCAACTGCTACTGGTTCACGGTAAGTTAAAACCTGTTATGGCTGGGCCTCCCGGGTGGCGCAGTGGTCTAGAGCACTGCATCGCAGTGCTATGCTGCGCCACCAGAGTCTGGGTTCGCGCCCAGGCTCTGTCGCAGCCGGCCGCGACCGGGAGGTCCGTGGGGCGACGCACAATTGGCTTAGCGTCGTCCGGGTTAGGGAGGGTTTGGCCGGTAGGGATATCCTTGTCTCATCGCGCTCCAGCGACTCCTGTGGCGGGCCGGGCGCAGTGCGCGCTAACTGAGGGGGGCGGGTGCACGGTGTTTCCTCCGACACATTGGTGCGGCTGGCTTCCGGGTTGGAGGCGCGCTGTGTTAAGAAGCAGTGCGGCTTGGTTGGGTTGTGCTTCGGAGGACGCATGACTTTCGACCTTCGTCTCTCCCGAGCCCGTACGGGAGTTGTAGCGATGAGACAAGATAGTAATTACTAGCGATTGGATACCACGAAAATTGGGGAGAAAAGGGGATAAAATTTAAAAAAAAAATTAAAAAAAAAAAAATTAAAAAAAAATGGCTGCAAGCCCGACGCCGGTACACCTATGACAACATCCAGCTCAAGTGCAGGGCGCGAAATTCAAAATCTATTTTTTTTAAATATTTAACTTTCACACATTAACAAGTCCAATACAGCATTTGAAAGATAAACATCTTGTGAATCCAGCCAACATGTCCGATTTTTAAAATGTTTTACAGAGAAAAGGCCTTTTGGTAGGCCGTCATTGTAAATAAGAATTTGTTCTTAACTTCTTGACGCTAGGAGGCAGAATTTTTATGTTTGGAAAAATAACGTGCCCAATGTAAATGGCCTATTTCTCAGGCCCAGATGCTAGAATATGCATATAATTGACAGATTACGATAGAAACCACTCTAAAGTTTCCAAAACTGTCAAAATATTGTCTGTGAGTATAACATAACTTATTTTGCAGGCGAAAACCTGAGGAAATCCAACCCGGAAGTGCCTCTTATTTTGAAAAATCCCTGTTCCATTGCCTGCCTATCCTCCATATAAAGGGATATCAACCAGATTCCTTTTCCAATGGCTTCCACAGGCCGTGAACAGGCTTTAGACATAGTTTCAAGCTTTTATTCTGAAAACTGAGCGAGATTTATTAAATCGCGTCAGTGGATAGCCAGATGTCCTTAGATTAGTTCTTGCGTGCGGAAGTGGTAGCTCAACATTGTCTTTCTCTATTGTATTGAATAGTTTACCTACCGGTTGAAATATTCTCATTATAAAGATTATTTATGTTAAAAACAACCTGAGGATTGATTATAAAAACGTTTTACATGTTTCTTCGAACTTTACGGATACTTTTTGGAATTTGTCGAACGGAACAAGGCTTTCGTTTTCTGAACATATGCGCAACCCAAATGGCGTTGTTTTGTGATAAAAGTAATATTTATAACGCGCCAAACAAATTGAGTTTTTTTGATATAAAAATAATCCCTATTGTCTGCAGATTTTGCTTGAAGAACCAGAACAACATCTCTGTGCACCTCAACAGAGTGTGCATGAAGCTAAAACCAAAACAAGAGATTGATCAAGAAGTCGCCTCTGCCCGAGATTCCATGGTACAGCATCTTTGGCAAGGCAGGATGGTTGACTACAGCTCACTCAGTTATATCGTTACACAACAAGACGCACTCCGACTCCTGATCCAGAAGCTTGAACAAACTGGTCACATTATTAAGAACAAGCCAGAAGACAAACAAATACACGGGTAAGATATTTTTGACACTGATAAGATAATATATATGCAAGTTACATAATGATTTAACTCATTTGAACTGTTGTTTGATTGTAATATAATATCAATGTTTTTGTTTATCTGTGTGATATTTCAGCCAAGTGGAAGTGTCTCATGTGTTGGCACCAACTGAAGCTGCAGAATCAGACATCAACATGGAGGATGACCAGCCTGCCTTGTACCAACTGTAAGTAAATACAAATAGAAATCATCTCAGAAACAAGTACTACACATAAGTATATAAGTGAACATGGATGTATTTGATTTATTCTAATCTGCATACCAAATCTTTTCCAGACCAGAGAACCAGTCATGGGACAAGAAACTGACAAAGGGGATGCAAAGCAGTGGTTTATAAGGTATATATTTAAAATTGATCCTCACAGAAATGTGTTTTTAAATTTAAGTGTATATTATTGACGTTCTTCAAATCATTAACCTCTCTGGGATAGCGGGACGCTTGCGTCCCACCTGGCCAATAGCCATTGAAAATGTAGAGCGCCAGATTCAAAAAAATTATATAAAATCAAACTTTCATTAAATCCCACATAAGATACCAAATTAAAGCTACACTCGTTGTGAATCCAGCCAACATGTCAGATTTCAAAAAGGCTTTTCGGCGAAAGCATAAGATGCTATTATCTGATGATAGCACAATGTCAACAAAGAGAGTGTAGCCTATTTCAACCATGCCAGCGCTACTAGAAACGCAGATATAAAACATGCATTACCTTTGACGAGATTCTTTTGTTGGCACTCCAATATGTCCCATAAACATCACAAATGGTCCTTTTGTTCGATTAATTCCGTCCATATATATCCAAATTGTCCATTTATTTGGCGCCGTTGTACCAGAAAAAAACAGCGTCCAATTTGCGCAAAGTCACGACAAAATATCAAAAAAATTACCTCTAAACTTTGCCAAAACATTTCAAAGTACTTTTGTAATACAACTTAAGGTATTTGCGAACGTTAATAATCGATCAAATTGAAGACGGGTCAATCTGTTTTCAATACAGGAGATCAACAAACTCACGCTACTTTTCAAGTCTTGCGCAACTCTCAAACAAAACACAAGATGTCACTCTACTTCCTGGTGTTTTTCTTCTTCATTGCACAAACGAATAACCTCAACCTATTTCCATACACTGGTGACATCCAGTGGAAGCAGTAGGAACTGAGAGTAGAGTGATTAGAAATCTGGCCTGCCCATAATAACTCATTGAACAGACAGTGACTTTAAAAAAAATGGTTAGTCCTCAGGGTTTTGCCTGCTACATAAGTTGTGTTATACTTACAGATATGATTCAAACAGTTTTAGAAACTTCAGAGTGTTTTCTATCCAAATCTACTAATTATATGCATATCTTATATTCTGGGGATGAGTAGAACGAAGTTGAAATCGGGCACGCTATTTTTCCCTAAGTGAAAACTCTGCCCCCTATCCTAGTGAAGTTGTAATGTATTATTGTTTGTCTGCAGGTACACAGATGATGTTGAACTACAAATCTACTGATGTCTTGACAGTCGGATGCACTCTCCTGCCCAGATAAAGATGATAGCTACGTCACGGGTAGAGTGAGGCTGCAGAGGACAGATAGAGGTGATAGCTACATCATGGGTAGAGTGAGGCTGCATAGGACAGATAGAGGTGATAGCTACATCATGGGTAGAGTGGGGCTGCATAGGACAGATAGAGGTGATAGCTACATCATGGGTAGAGTGGGGCTGCAGAGGACAGATAGAGGTGATAGCTACATCATGGGTAGAGTGAGGCTGCATAGGACAGATAGAGGTGATAGCTACATCATGGGTAGAGTGAGGCTGCATAGGACAGATAGAGGTGATAGCTACATCATGGGTAGAGTGGGGCTGCAGAGGACAGATAGAGGTGATAGCTACATCATGGGTAGAGTGAGGCTGCATAGGACAGATAGAGGTGATAGCTACATCATGGGCAGAGTGAGGCTGCATAGGACAGATAGAGGTGATAGCTACATCATGGGCAGAGTGAGGCTGCAGAGGACAGATAGAGGTGATAGCTACATCATGGGTAGAGTGAGGCTGCAGAGGACAGATAAAGATGATAGCTACATCATGGGTAGAGTGAGGCTGCAGAGGACAGATAGAGGTGATAGCTACATCATGGGCAGAGTGAGGCTGCAGTAGCCTAACGGGAGTGCTGTTTAGCAAATGTTGAGTTAAAACAAAATGTGTTTAAAGTCACGACGTACAAGCACAGTACACACACACAATGTTTTTTTTTGTATTTGATTAAAGAGAGATTGTACATAAGTGTTAAATAACATGGTCTATCTCCACATTCTTTATCGTTACAATTTTTTTTTAAGTAGTTACATTACAGTAAACTTTGATGACCGCTATGTCAAAGCATTTAACTAATAAATTGTCTGTAAAAATGTCTAGTAGACTTTTTTTCAGATGTATGCCACTAGTTTACTGTATAATACAGTGAATATGGAGTTATTTTAATTCAAATTTAATTTGGTGCTGTGTTATGCACTATATACACTTTATTTAGTTGTATGTGTGGTTTACATCAGTATGAAAATTATAATAAAATGAGAATTATACATTATAATCGAAGCATCTTTATTTTTATCAGTATAATTATGATTGTGAAATTGTATTTATGAATCCATTTATTTCTCTTCAAACTATTGCACACACAAAGCTCTTGTGTTATATTCTAGAATGAAGCTCAAAATGGGATCTTAAAGGAACTGTAACGAATGTCGTCGGGAGAAGGAGAAGACCAAGGTGCAGTGTGATAAGTATTCATAATACTTTTAATAAATACGAATACTTGAACAAAAAAAAAAAAAAAAAAACAAACGAACAGTTCTGCAAGGTGCAATACACAAAACAGAAAACAACTACCCACAAACACAGGTGGGAACAGGCTACCTAAGTATGGTTCTCAATCAGAGACAACGATAGACAGCTGCCTCTGATTGGGAACCATACCAGGCCAAACACATAGAAATACAAAACATAGAACAACATAGAACACCAGACATAGAATGCCCACCCAAACTCACGCCCTGACCAACCAAAATAGAGACATAAAAAGATCTCCAAGGTCAGGGCGTGACAGGAACTGCTCCCCAGATTTTTTCTAAGGGTACCCCAAGCCTGGACATGCATAATATGATGGAATCCGGGTTTGGCAACCCTCCCATGGGGGAGCCGTCACTGGCTCAAGACCTTAGCCCCTCGTGCCATGTCACTAACAACACCAGAGCTTAATACATTCCTCCCTGAAGGTAAATAATGTACTTATGTTCAGAATCTCGCTCTGATTTGTATGTAGCATAGTTTTGTTTGATCAAATTATATTTTCATGAATTATCAACACAGTAATAGGTTTTGGTAAATGTCTATAAAAACTTAATTCATAATAAAATATAAAATCTAGAGGTAAAAATACATTGTTCCTTTTGATAGTGGTGATAGTAGTGACTGAGTAAGCCTCAAAAGTGGCATGTTTATTATGAGGAGGAAACATTTAGGCAGCCAGGACCACAGCCGCACTGGCCTAGCTCTCACTGCAGTCCAGTGCCATGGATGGACATCGTTGAAGTTTGGCCTCGAGTAATTTAGGAGGGCAACTTTATGAAGGCTTCTTCACAAAGGCCTTATCATACAACGCTCTACAAGAAAAAAAATGCATAGGCTACTTTTATTGTTCACATTATTTGCATTGATGATGTATTGAAGTCAAGTGGTTCAACATTCAAATGCAGTTTGATGTACCACACGGGACAGCTTGGGAAAAGGGACGGTTGGTGGAACTCTGGTGCCACCAAGTGGACAATTGCTTCTGTTCCATTGTGGCAGCAACTCTACCAGAGATATTTGATACAAGATCAAATTTTATGTCAATATTATTATCTCCAAATTGTTTCCACCCCACCCGTGATAAATTATTATTCCAATTTCGCTGTTAATATGGTTTTAATTGAACAACGCTTTCTCTCATTTCTGATTGGAGGGCGGATAACCACGTGACTTTAGAACCTACAACTGTGTTACTTTGTAACAGTCGAACGTGGTTATTCCTGACGTTGATCAACTCGCAATCCATGCCACCATTTATTTAAAGCATTATCTTTTTTTATGGGGAAAAAAAGCATACAGAGCTCATTTTGGTGTAACCAATATCAAATTTGACGTGTCGGAGAACGGCCACTTCTTCCCGAAACCATTGTGGGTATCGCTTCTCGGCCTTTTGGCTAAGATCAAGAAAAAGATCGCGAGAAGTACCCGCGGGATCCACAAGGAGGTGCGATGTCGACATCGGCCACATCACAGTCAGCAGCCGCTGGACTGAAGAACACGCTGCGTTTTCAATGGACCGGAAATGATAGTTTGATGGAGAGATTTCGTTTTGGGAAGGAAGTTCTTTTTGGACCGCTACGCCTGACAGCAGACGACGTGCACTGCCTGCAACAGAACACACCGGAGAAGTTTTACGACGTCTCGTTCTACACCATCACCAGGCTGGAGGAGGTGAGAGGGCTTTTCCGCGCGAACGCGACAGCACCCGCCCTCAGTGCTTTTCAAGTGGAGTCCCTGTGCAGGCACAACATGAGGGTGCTAACGGTGCACATGTTCAACCCATGGGTCACAGAGGAAACATTAGTGTGCTACCTCAGCCGGTACGTGACCATCTTGCCAGGAGTGAGAGACATTAAGGACGCCCTGGGCATCTGGACAGGGAAGAGGCAGTTTCGTGTGCTGCTAAAGGAGGACGAGAGCGGCCATGATGGCTACCGCCATCCACCCGCTTCTTTTTCCATCGGAGCAGACAGGGGCTACCTTATGTATGCTGGTCAGCCTCGTTTCTGCAGGAAGTGCAGCACCTACGGGCACCTCGCTGATGCCTGCACCCAGACAAGGTGCAGAAACTGTGGGACTCTGGGCCATATAATGAGGGATTGCACCGTGCCCAAGCGCTGCAGTCTGTGCAACTCAGAGGACCACCTGTTCCGTCACTGCCCGAAGGCAGCCCCCTCTTACGCCAGAGCGGTGAGCGGGAAAAGAGCGGAGAGCGACAAAAGACCAGAGAGCGGGAAAATACCAGACAAGGGAGAAGGAATGGAACTACGCGCCATTGAGGAGGTGGTGGAGGAGCTGGTGATGGAGAGAGAACTGCGAGGGTCCGAGGAGAGCGGGAGTGAGACGCCATCATCATCCCACGAGGAGAGCGGAGAGACCGACGGGAGTTGGAACAAGCAAGTGGAGGGGGAGAAGGGAGAGCCCACCGCGCCCTCGGCTCAGGAGAGCTGGACAACGGTGAGAGAGAGGAGGAAGTGCTCGGTGAAGAGGAAGCAGATGAGCCCTGTTTCCCCACTCATCAGCATGGAGGCGACGGAGAAGTCTGCTCTGGGGGGAAACCGTTTCAGTGTTTTGGAAAGCGGGAGGTCTGAGGAGAAAGGCGAGGGAAACCCGGGCAGCGCAGAGGAGACTCTGCTTTCCCCGTCAGGCAGCTCCATCGACAGCAGCGGTCTGGCACCCAGCGGTGTTCCAGCGCCCACACAGATGGAGGAGGAAAGGGTTTTCCCGACCAAGATCCTTGTGGACAGTCCTCCCGCAGGAGACCACCGTTTCCCGGATAGGCCTCCTAACGAGGAGATGTATTTAAAGTGAGTATGGAAAAATGTCATATTTTAGATAGTAGTCCGTTTCCCTCCTTATCCCATGTCGTCTTTTTTAAACCTAGCTAGCATAAATGTTAGAGGGCTTAGGAACCCAGTTAAAAGGGCGACTGTTTTTTCCCATTTGTCCTCCATTTGCTTCTCTGTGTGTTTTTTACAAGAAGTACATTTAAAAGATCAAAATGACGTGGAGAGGTTTACGCAGGAATGGGTTCAGGGAGAGTCGAGGTGGAGTGTAGGCGGGGTGCATTCAACAGGGGTTGGGGTGCTATGTGGGAATAGGGATTTAAAAATAGTAGGGAGTTTTTCGGCTGTACACGGGAGGGTTTTAATAGTAGATATCGATTGGAGGGGTAAATGTTTTAGATTTATTAACGTGTATGCACCATCGACACCCAAGGAAAGGAGGGAAATGCTTAACGACCTAGACGCTATTTTTATGACAAACAGACAGGTGTTTATGGGGGGAGATTTTAATGTATCATACGACCGAGGTAATCTAGGAGGGCATCTTGTAAAAAGTTTAATAGGTAAATATAATTTGGTTGATACGTATAGAGTGGAGCACGCGGATGCTACAGGTTTCACTTGGGAAAACAGCAGGGGCGCGAGGAGCCGAATAGATTATCTGTTTGCTCCGCGTGGACTCGGTGTGTCCTCTGCGCGCGTCACTCCGGTATTCTATTCAGACCACAGTTGCCTGTCTGTGACAATAGAATTAAAAACAATTGAATTTGGAAAAGGGTATTGGAAAATTAATAACGGCATTTTACATGACACAACTTTTGAGACAAGATTTAGGTCTTTTTTCCAGGGCTGTGTAACTATGAAACCGTTTTATTCTACTGTCATAGAGTGGTGGGAGAGCACAAAATTAAGAATCAAGATTTTTATTCAGAACTTTTGCAAAGACAAAGTACGTAATACCCACAAAGATTTTTATGAATTGCAGAACGAACTAAAAGATCTACACATCCAAGGTAATTTGAATGGTGGTGGATTAGATAAAGACAAATTATGTATCCTACAGAAAAAGCAGCATGCTTTTTTTGAAAAGAAAGCTCGAGACTTCATGTTTAAAAGTCAGCAGGATAAATGGGAAAATGATGAGAAGTGCTCTGCATATTTTTTCAAACAAATTAAATCACGGGGAAAGAGGAGGACTATTTCGGCTTTATTGGACCAAGATGGGGAGATGGTTGAGGATGGAGATGGCATGCTTGGTGTCGCTACACATCACTTTTCTCAGCTATTTCAAAAACAAACAATTGATTATGAGAAGGGGACTAAATTTTTAAAATGCGTGGATGTGCAGATACCTTTAGATATTAGAGACCAATTAGAAGGGGAATTGAAATTAGATGAAATTTATATGGCACTGAAGAGCATGAAAGATAACAAAGTACCAGGAGTGGATGGGCTCTCTAAAGAGTTTTACATCGTTTTTTGGGATTTAATTGGATGTCATCTGTTGGAAGTGTTTAGAAGTATATTTGGTTTGGAGCATATGGGAGGTTCGATGTGCGAGGGGGTAATCTCTCTACTTTACAAAAAGGGAGACCCCAAGACATTAGCAAATTGGAGACCTTTAACAATGTTGTGTGTTGACTATAAATTATTAAGCAAAGCCATAACTAATCGCCTATCATCTGCCATGGCATATGTTGTTGGTTTAGACCAAACATGCGGTGTGGTGGGGAGAAAATTAACCTGGAACTTGCAATTGCACAGAGACGTTCAAGCATATTTAGAGGAAAGGCACTTGCCAGCTATTACTGTGAATTTGGACCAGGAAAAAGCCTTTGACATGGTAAGCCATGAGTTTTTATTTAGAGTTATGGGAAAATTTGGGTTTGGAAATAATTTTATGAAATGGGTCAAAATTCTTTATAGTAATGTGGGTAGCAGGGTAAATATTAATGGGAATATGGGAACGGTCATCAAGCAATTACGAGGTGTCAGGCAGGGGGACCCTCTATCTGCTCTATTGTATGTTTTATATATCGAACCTTTTGCATGCGCAATTAGGACAAATTACAACATCAAAGGCATCTGTTTACCCGGAGGGGATATCCTAAAAATTTCGCAATATGCGGACGACACAGTTTTATATTTACAGGACGACCTGAGCTTGAAAGAGTCTATCAAAGTCATGGATGAATTCTCTGTTGCCTCTGGGTCAAAGATAAACAAGAATAAAACAGAAATAAAATATATGGGACCGTGGAAATGGAGAACTGATCAGTTATGTGGTTTGACTGTGTGCACAGGACCAATGGTAGTGCTCGGCATATCTTTCGGAAATGAAATTAAAGATGACATGTTTAATTGGAAAGAAAAACTAGTATCTCTTAATAAAAGATTGGGACTGTGGAAAGTGAGGCGACTATCCTTTAGTGGGAAGGTGTTAGTGCTGAAGGCGGACATTCTGCCTTCATTACTTCACCTTGCCTATGTGTTTCCCATGCCGGTGTCTCTCAGGAAAACTTTCATACGGGCACTGTTTAATTTCTTTTGGGGGGGATATGAGTACATCCGTAGAGATCGGATGTACCAGCCTATAGAGGCTGGTGGAAGGGATTTCCCTCATATTCCTCTCAAGCTAGATGCTTTGTTCTATTCAAACGTTTGTTGTATTTTGCCGTCTTCTGTACACAAATGTCATATTTTAATCAAATTCTGGCTGTCTGTACCGTTAAGGTTCATGGTGGAATGGGATAATAGTAAGCCAAAAGCTGAAAGTATCCCATTACATTTTAAGAAAATAGTGGAATGGGCAAAGAAAACCCCTGTCTGCAAAGTAAAAGAAAACGTAATCAACCACAGATTGCTATACGAAAAATTAATAGAAAATTGTCGTCCTAGAGACCGATTACCAATATCGCCTTCCACCTGGCTACGGGCACAATTAAAAGGGTTAGACAACAGACTGAAAGATTTTAATTGGCTTGTTTTACACAGACGTCTTCCGGTCAGATCAACATTATATGATCATAATTTGACCCTGAATAAATTTTGTCCCAGGGACAATTGTTTTGCAATTGAAACAATTCCCCATGTTTTATGGGAATGTTCTTTTGCCAAATTGGTTTGGAGAAAAATTAAACAATTTTTTGTGATTTTAAAAAACATTGATTATGAAGGGGTAGCCAAACTTGAACTAAAAAATGTGGAAAGGGTGCAATTATTAGCATTAGTGACTCTGGTGTCCCTTATCAAGACCAAACTTTGGGAGGCCAGATGTGGTGCGGTCAATGACACCCTCAAGTGGTCACCGACGGGATTAGTTGAATTTATAAAACAGGACATTTGGAAAAGAATACAATTCGAAATAGATAAGTGGGGCATTGTATCAGTGAAACAGAAATGGAAAGGGGTTTACCCTTCACTTTAAATGTTTTTAGAGCCAATTGAAATGTAGGCTAAGCCTTTGTACATATTTGATATACACTGAGGTTTATTCAGAATTCACTTTGGTATATGTATATGTTTGTATTTATAGAATTCTTTGTATTGTTTTTTAGAGATTGTTAGAGGCAAGTTAAACTTGAATGTAATAACACTGGTCAGGTTCTGCAGAACTGCATTTTTTTGAGTAGTTTTGCTATTGTTATATTGTTACACTATTTTTGGATGCTGTTTTTATGAATCGATGTTATGTAATGCACTGATTATGTAATTGTATTTCAATGAGAAATGTAAATAAAATTCTTTTTCCAAAAAAAAAAAAAAAATCTGTTCTTATCAGTTTAATATCTGATACGTCCCCTATCTGGGGACCATATATTAAATTGATTTTTGGAATAGGGAGATGGAATAGGGGCTTGCTCCGTCCACTCCACGCATCGACCTGGTATTGCAGTACCTCCAGGAACGGTGCACCCCCTGTCGTTGTAAATATAAATCAGGCGTTGATTCGTTTTTAATTTTTAAGGATCATAATCTATATTGTATTTTCACATTGGACAAGTTCATTTTAGTGTCAGTGATGGCTAGATACTGCTGGTCAAGTCGGTCACCGTTATATTGACTTTGATAGCTGATGTGAATGGTGCGTTAATCTTTTTAAAAAGTTTTCGTCACATGCACGGGATACAGGGTGTAAACGGTACAGTGAAATGCTTAGTTGCAACCTCTCCTCAACAGTGCAATACACACGATCAAAAATATACACAAATAACTAAGTAATAAAGTAGTTATAAAAATGGTTATGATTGGATATATATATACACAAGAAGACTATACAGTTCAAACTATGAAATGTGCTAAAGTCATGTACTGGTAACATGGACTGCCTCACATACCGGTAACGTTATCTGATGTATTTGTCTGAAGTCATTATTTGATAGGCCTGCTATTTTCACAAGACTCAAATATATGACTCATCTGCCTGTATTAAAGTAACTATGTCTATTTATCCCATTGATTCTATTTCAATGATTTCACACTGCACTTTTTCAAGTGACATAAACTTGATATAGTGTAGTAAGAGTTATTCCTTCACTTACGGCATTATTACATATCATATATACACAATACAGTCACTGGCTTACGGCCATACCAGTCTCAATACGCCTGGTCTCGGAAGCTAAGCAGGGTCGGGCCTGGTTAGTACTTGTATGCTACGCTGCCTGGGAATACCAGGTGCAGTAAGCTTTTTTGTCCAGCAGGGTGTACTCTTGTACTATTTAATCAGGGAGCAACTGTCTTTATGTATTACAGTTTCTCTCAATCGGCTACAAGCATTTTTTGGAACAATGTTGTTGATTTTCAAAACAGTCCACAAAACACACAACTTTTGCAAAACAGTAAATGCTTTTAGAAAATGTAGTTGTCTTTTTAAAAAACATAACATCGGTATCATCACAATCCAATTCCATGTATTCAATACATAGGCTGGTTTGCTCATAGTTTTGTAGACTTTCCATTGGTGTACAGAAACACAATCCACAATAGAAATAAGTTAAACTGAATACAACAGGGGAACACAACTGATATGAATGTATAGGCCTCAATCCAATACTACACTTCCGGGTTGGAGCGAGTGGTCGCATTTCGCATTTCGCTCCGCAGGTAGTATTACATTTCATTACAGTACAACGGTTTGATTTGTCTGATCTTAGCTAGCTACATAGCCGTCTTTGTATCAAAGATAATTGTGTAGTTTAGAGTAATTATCGTAATTACCGAGGTTAGTTAGCCAGCTATTTTCGTCCCTCTAACGTAGTCAACACTGCTAGCTGGCCAGCAGCTAGCCAGCTAGCCAACGTCTACCGTCTACCGAATAGCAGCACTGTAGAAACTATTACAGAAACTATTACATTACAACGGAACGACTTGATTAGTGTAGTGTTAGCTAGCTACATAGTTGTCTTTGCTGTCTTTGTATCCAAGATAATTGTGTAGTTTAGAGTAATTTGTCAAGGTTACCTAGCCAGTTACCGAGGCTACCTAGCCAGCTACACTTTCAAACTAAGTCAACAACGCAGCCACTGCTAGCTAGCCTACTTCACCAGCCAGCAGCACTGTATCATTTTAGTCAATAAGATTTTCTGCAACGTAAGCTTAACTTTCTGAACATTCGAGACGTGTAGTCCACTTGTCATTCCAATCTCCTTTGCATTAGCGTAGCCTCTTCTGTAGCCTGTCAACTATGTGTCTGTCTATCCCTCTTCTCTCCTCTCTGCACAGACCATACAAACGCTTCACACCGCGTGGCCGCCGCCACTCTAACCTGGTGGTCCCAGCGCGTACGACCCACGTGGAGTTCCAGGTCTCCGGCAGCCTCTGGAACTGCCGATCTGCGGCCAACAAGGCAGAGTTCATCTCAGCCTATGCTTCCCTCCAGTCCCTCGACTTCTTGGCACTGACGGAAACATGGATTACCACAGATAACACTGCTACTTCTACTGCTCTCTCCTCGTCTGCCCACGTGTTCTCGCACACCCCGAGAGCTTCTGGTCAGCGGGGTGGTGGCACTGGGATCCTCATCTCTTCCAAGTGGACATTCTCTCTTTCTCCCCTGACCCATCTGTCTATCGCCTCCTTTGAATTCCATGCTGTCACAGTTACCAGCCCTTTCAAGCTTAACATCCTTATCATTTATCACCCCCCAGGTTCCCTTGGAGAGTTCATCAATGAGCTTGACGCCCTGATAAGTTCCTTTCCTGAGGATGGCTCACCTCTCACAGTTCTGGGTGACTTTAACCTCCCCACGTCTACCTTTGACTCATTCCTCTCTGCCTCCTTCTTTCCACTCCTCTCCTCTTTTGACCTCACCCTCTCACCTTCCCCCCCTACTCACAAGGCAGGCAATACGCTTGACCTCATCTTTACTAGATGCTGTTCTTCCACTAATCTCATTGCAACTCCCCTCCAAGTCTCCGACCACTACCTTGTATCCTTTTCCCTCTCGCTCTCATCCAACACTTCCCACACTGCCCCTACTCGGATGGTATCGCGCCGTCCCAACCTTCGCTCTCTCTCCCCCGCTACTCTCTCCTCTTCCATCCTATCATCTCTTCCCTCTGCTCAAACATTCTCCAACCTATCTCCTGATTCTGCCTCCTCAACCCTCCTCTCCTCCCTTTCTGCATCCTTTAACTCTCTATGTCCCCTATCCTCCAGGCCGGCTCGATCCTCCCCTCCTGCTCCGTGGCTCGACGACTCATTGCGAGCTCACAGAACAGGGCTCCGGGCAGCCGAGCGGAAATGGAGGAAAACTCGCCTCCCTGCGGACCTGGCATCCTTTCACTCCCTCCTCTCTACATTCTCCTCTTCTGTCTCTGCTGCTAAAGCCACTTTCTACCACTCTAAATTCCAAGCATCTGCCTCTAACCCTAGGAAGCTCTTTGCCACCTTCTCCTCCCTCCTGAATCCTCCTCCCCCTCCCTCCCTCCCCCTCCTCCCTCTCTGCGGATGACTTCGTCAACCATTTTGAAAAGAAGGTCGACGACATTCGATCCTCGTTTGCTAAGTCAAACGACACCGCTGGTTCTGCTCACACTGCCCTACCCTGTGCTTTGACCTCTTTCTCCCCTCTCTCTCCAGATGAAATCTCGCGTCTTGTGACGGCCGGCCGCCCAACAACCTGCCCGCTTGACCCTATCCCCTCCTCTCTTCTCCAGACCATTTCCGGAGACCTTCTCCCTTACCTCACCTCGCTCATCAACTCATCCTTGACCGCTGGCTACGTCCCTTCCGCCTTCAAGAGAGCGAGAGTTGCACCCCTTCTGAAAAAACCTACACTCGATCCCTCCGATGTCAACAACTACAGAAGAGTATCCCTTCTTTCTTTTCTCTCCAAAACTCTTGAACGTTCCGTCCTTGGCCAGCTCTCCTGCTATCTCTCTCAGAATGACCTTCTTGATCCAAATCAGTCAGGTTTCAAGACTAGTCATTCAACTGAGACTGCTCTTCTCTGTGTCACGGAGGCGCTCCGCACTGCTAAAGCTAACTCTCTCTCCTCTGCTCTCATCCTTCTAGACCTATCGGCTGCCTTTGATACTGTGAACCATCAGATCCTCCTCTCCACCCTCTCCGAGTTGGGCATCTCCGGCGCGGCCCACGCTTGGATTGCGTCCTACCTGACAGGTCGCTCCTACCAGGTGGCGTGGCGAGAATCTGTCTCCGCACCACGTGCTCTCACCACTGGTGTCCCCCAGGGCTCTGTTCTAGGCCCTCTCCTATTCTCGCTATACACCAAGTCACTTGGCTCTGTCATATCCTCACATGGTCTCTCCTATCATTGCTATGCAGACGACACACAATTAATCTTCTCCTTTCCCCCTTCTGATAACCAGGTGGCGAATCGCATCTCTGCATGTCTGGCAGACATATCAGTGTGGATGACGGATCACCACCTCAAGCTGAACCTCGGCAAGACGGAGCTGCTCTTCCTCCCGGGGAAGGACTGCCCGTTCCATGATCTCGCCATCACGGTTGACAACTCCATTGTGTCCTCCTCCCAGAGTGCTAAGAACCTTGGCGTGATCCTGGACAACACCCTGTCGTTCTCAACTAACATCAAGGCGGTGACCCGTTCCTGTAGGTCCATGCTCTACAACATTCGCAGAGTACGACCCTGCCTCACACAGGAAGCGGCACAGGTCCTAATCCAGGCACTTGTCATCTCCCGTCTGGATTACTGCAACTCGCTGTAGGCTGGGCTCCCTGCCTGTGCCACTAAACCCCTACAACTCATCCAGAACGCCACAGCCCGTCTGGTGTTCAACCTTCCCAAGTTCTCTCACGTCACCCCGCTCCTCCGCTCTCTCCACTGGCTTCCAGTTGAAGCTCGCATCCGCTACAAGACCATGGTGCTTGCCTACGGAGCTGTGAGGGGAACGGCACCTCTGTACCTTCAGGCTCTGATCAGGCCCTACACCCAAACAAGTCCTCTTCATCTGCAGACAGGCTTTCACAGCTCTCCATATCTGAGGACA
This sequence comes from Salvelinus fontinalis, assembly GCF_029448725.1. Taxonomy (NCBI): domain Eukaryota; kingdom Metazoa; phylum Chordata; class Actinopteri; order Salmoniformes; family Salmonidae; genus Salvelinus; species Salvelinus fontinalis. Next base: position 203,632 of record NW_026600409.1, on the reverse strand, counting down.
GACATCACAAAGAAACAGGCTTCATTATATTCCAATTAGACAAACCTGACTTATCTCTCTGTCTTCATAGTTTTCCTTTTCTGACAGCTGGAGCAGAAAATCCTTTCACCCTCTTCCATTACTGTTATCTACAAACGCATTTGGATTATGAGTTTTTAATTTACAATGCTAAATAGGTGAACATTAAGATAACAAGCTAATATGGCGTTAGCTAGCTGATGATATTTAACTTCACTCTAGTATGTAAAGTTGCTAGCGAGCAGCTCATCAGCCTACACACAGTGGCCTGACTTACTTGACTATCTTCATAAGTCCACACCTCTTCTCAGTCTGCGGCGCCCTGGAGCAGCACCTGGGATCAGTTGAATTGCCTCATGGGGTACAAACAAAGGATCCAATTCAGGAAAGTTGTATTTCAGGTTGAAATGCTGGTGAGTGACCGCCGATCCAATAACCAAAAGTTATTTGCAGCTGTAGGTAATAATGCAAGAAACGTTCTAAACTAATAATGCAAGAAATAACCCCTCCCCCAAAAATAAATACTACAAAGTTGCTTAGCAGCAGGGAACAGGGCGTCCATGTATATCGGCGCCAACTTGAAAACCACATGAGTACGTGCATCCATCATGCCTCGTGTCAACATTGCAGGCTGGTAGTGATGGTGTGGGGTGTTTTCATGGCACATATTGGGCCCTTGATAAAAGTGGAGCAACGTTTGAATACCACAGGATATCTAAACATCATTGCCAAGCAGGTGCATCCCTTCATGGCAGCAGTTTATCCATCTGCAAATAGATTTTTTTCAGCAGGATAATGCCCCATGCCACAAGGCTAGGATTGTCCAGGAATGGTTCCATGAGCATGACAGTGAATTCAGCCAACTACCAGCCATAATGACACAAGTGTGGGAAGCATTGGAGTCAAAAAGGGCCAGCATCCCTGTAGAACACTTTGTAGAGTGCCCAAAGAGTGCCCCGATGAACTGAGGCTGTACTGAGGGCAAAGGGGGTGTAACTCCGTATTAATGTGTTTCTAATGATTTGTACACTCAGTGTCTATTGAGACACATTACAGACAATAGCCTACAAGTAGCAAAACAGAACTCACTTGATTGACAATTAAATGTATTTCAACATTTATATAGGTCTATTGGCTACTGTTTATACACTACATTGCCAAAAGTATGTGGACACCCCTTCAAATGAGTGGATTCGGCTATTTTCGCCACACCCGTTGCTGACAGGTGTATAAAATCGAGTTACACAACCATGCAATCTTCATAGACAAACATTGGCAGTAGAATGGCCTTACTGAAGAGCTCAGTGACGTTCAATGTGTCACCGTCATAGGATGCCACCTTTCCATAAATATACTTCAAATAGAGAAGACAATTTTCAAAATTCCAAAAAAGACAGTGTCGTTATCACCTTTGTTCCAAAAATATCAATCGAATTTGTCCATGAATTGTCTTCAAGACCGATTTTTTTTTTTAAATCCCCCCCCACAAATCACAGCTAAAGTTATTGTTTTATTTTCATGCTTTTACATGCAGAAGGAAAAACAATGGAAATCACTCTCATCCAGGACCTGCTCATTCAATGTGATGGATTCCTGACATTGGAAGATGAGACAGACTGACTGAAGTGAATGGATAGTCCAGGATCTACTGTTTGTATGTGGCTGCTTTGAAAATGAACTGTGTTTGTGTGTGATCAGGGGTGTATTCATTCCGCCGATTCTGTTGAAAAACGTTCCTTAAATGGAAGCAAACGAAACGAAGATAAACAAACATACCGGAATTTGTCAAAAATGTGTCCAATTGTTGGACTAATGATTACACCCTAGATCAGCTAGATACAGGCAAGAGTGAGCAAGGCGGTATTGAATGTGTCAATGTTACCTTGATCACTCAAATTTCTCTCGACCTATGCACCTACATTGTAAACTTTCATTCATAGGCTAGGTTGTAGTGTAACAGTTTAACTTTAGTCCGTCCCCTTGCCCCGACCCGGGCGTGAACCAGGGACCCACTGCACACATCAACAACTGACACCCACGAAGCATCGTTACCCATCGCTCCACAAAGGCCGCGGCCCTTGCAGAGCAAGGGGAACCACTACTTCAAGGTCTCAGAGCAAGTGACGTCCCCGACTGAAAGGCTGCTAGCGCGCACCACCGCTAACTAGCTAGCCATTTCACATTGGTTACATTCACCCCCCTTTCGACCTCCTCCTTTTCCGCAGCAACCAGTGATCCGGGTCAACAGCATCAATGTCACAGTTTAACTTTACGTCCGTCCCCTCGCCCATACCCGGGCTCGAACCAGGGACCCTCTGCACACATCAACAACAGTCACCCACGAAGCATCTTTACCCATCGCGCAACAAAGGCAGAGCAAGGGGAACCACTACTTCAAGGTCTCAGAGCAAGTGACGTCACCGACTGAAAGGCTGCTAGCGCACACCACCGCTAACTAGCTAGCCATTTCACATCGGTTACAGTAGCAACCTCTTGAGGGGTATAGGGAAAATTTGAGTATCATGTAGTAGCCTAAACTTATCGATGTTACATTGAGCTGGGTGAATGGCATATGAATGATAGTCATCCAATATGCTGGTATAGAAATAAGGCCATGCTCATAAAAAAAAAAAAACCTGTCCTCACTTGTCTTAAACGGCAGACCGCCACTGGCATTTACTAATGGGCTCCTGAATCCGGAACTAGCAAGATGTCAGCCTCCTTGAATAGGAGAATCTGACCGTGAGTAGATTACGTTCAAAACAACGGTCGGCCATCTTGGAGGCTGTTTCTAGTTCTTATTATAACTCAATGCATTGCTGGCTTCCACCATTTTAATGTAGTCAACTGGGTGGTATTTCCAACTTCATTGGCTGACCCCTCCTGACCCTGTTGGAATCTCCAGCTGGCTCATCAGTAGGGATAAGCCAATTGTAAAGAAAATGTACTGCTTCAAATGGAGAATGGGCGGATTCAATTATGCTGAGCCACAGGGCACCGTTTTATGGCCTGTGATGTAAACGGTGAACAGGCAAATGTGGCAAGAGGTTAGCGCCCTTCTCAAATAGCAACAGCAATCTGCCCTATCTGTCATTTTGTCAACAAGGCAGCATGGTGCATCATCCAGAAACATCTCTTTTCCATCAAATATTTGATAGATTTTTTTTAAAACCAGGTTTCATTGGGAAGGCAGATAAAGCATTTTATCAAAAGCAATAACTTTTTCATGTGAAAACACAGAAACCTACTCATTACTCCAAGTGCTTAATTACATCACTTTTGTTTAGCTGTGGGCTTTGAATGTGGCACCTGGCCAAAAACTAAACGAATGCCATCAACTTTCACCCCGTGCAAAACACGCCTATCCGGGACCCCAGGCCAGATTAATCGAATCCCCTCAATGCCGCTGCGCATTCTGTCACAGACGCTATAATGACACAGATACAAAGATGAGTCCTCTATCTGTCTCTATGGCCGCGCACCATTGTTAAGAATCTGTGCTGTGAAGACGATGCTTTTTGTCTCCGTTTCTAATTATTACTGCAGGTAGGTAATAGTTTAAAGTCGACAGAACATGTCATAACATGATAGGTTACAAATCCGTCAAGGGATTGCCTGGTTTCTTATGTTAAATTTGTGTCGTGATGAAAACGATTTTCCAAGTCATATAACTTGAGATTTTGGGTTTGTCTGACTTAATGTACACAATTTCGTCAAGGTAATTAAAAAATATTTAATTTATTTGAGATTTCTGAGTTCGTTTAATGTTATTGGTTTTGTGTATCAAACAAAAATCTCACGAGTTGGTAAAATGGCGGCGCCCGCTGTCTGCGTTTTAAAGTCCAAATAGAAGACAATGGACCCGATCATATATTGATGTAGTTGGTGCAGTATATTAACTAATATACATGGGTTCTAACCTGATCCATTATTTATTCGTTTATAATTGTACAATTTATACTCCCCGCATATATAAACCACTAGCACAAGATCGTAATTTTGATGACACATGGGGAGCTTACTGCCTACTATACATAGTAAAATGGTGCGCACCAAATTGTAGTTCACATTTTGGTGTGGAAAACGGCAGTGAGGATTTTTCTTCAATATTCATCAGATATGAACACAATTACAATCTTTAGAGAATACAAATCTCATTTAATCAATTGCACGTGGAAAAACGTTATCAAGCCAGCAGCAGATGAAACAGTACCTGAATTATCTCCTCCCTCTCGCTGGTTTTCGCTTGCTGCTATCAATATCTAGGTTGAAAAGACGTATTTTTCACGGCATTGAAAATACGTAACATCGTTGAAAAGACGCATATAAAAAGACGTCCGTCTACGGACCGTTTTCGTTGAAAGTTGAAAATAAGTATTTTTCAGGTCGTTATTTTAACGACTTGCAAAGTACATAATTTAAATGTACTTGTAGCCTATACACATGGACGCAGTAACCCCAAAAATGTCTAATTTCAAAAAATTAACAATCACACTAGTCCAGTATTTGCACAAAACATTCAGTCTAAGAATACTATCTAGTACAGTGATAACAGACAAAATACAGTTTAGTTCAAATGAATATAATTATATACATTGAATAATTATCCATCAAAATTATAGATATTTGCTGCGTTAGCAACGGCCCTCACCACCACGGCGACGTGGAAACCATCACCCCCGACTCTACCAGGAGCATTCTTGAGGTGGTCTGCCACAGCTCTCCGAACATCATGGTCAGTGGCCTTGCTGTTCCATTTCTTGACTGCAGCTGTAACACCAAAATAAACACAGTAAGTTATAGAAAAGACTAATAGATCTGGAGCATCTTACAGGTTCCCCACGGCACCTAAATCAGCATTCAGGGCTCAAACCACCGGTTTATCACTAACCAATGTGTTGTGTTGTAATAATGATAATTTATTACATTTATTCAGAATAATTTAGAAGTGGATAAATGTGTTTGCTTTTCCGTGTCTATCAAAGACAAAAAGCTATTTACAAGATAAGTTTGGTTAAAGTTCTCCTTCTCAGGGGCTGACAATTGATTAGGGCTCAAACTTGCACGCAGTGTAGAAAATACGAGGGCCTGTTTGAATAGCGCAAGTTGTCTCTTTCACTCCTCCCTAATAGACTATTATAATCACATTCATTGGTAAACTCTGAACACTGTAGCCTAATATATTTGTCAGTATGCGGAGATCGCAAGTCAATTTTTTTTACTTGAAATGGGGCAATGTTTCGCCGACTGGTCGCTCAGGAGACAAAGGCAATGTCAGATGTATGAAAGACATCATCAACAATTATGTATTTTTGGGAGATAATTTGATGTCAGGAAGATGGTAAAGGAGGCATTAGGAAAGGTAGTCAGTCAGAGTGACCAGTAGTGGTTTTGTTTTCATTTCATGCGTCGCAGAAGGAGAGAGCATTGTTTTTCAGAGCAGGGCACCGATAAAATGTGTTATATCTGGAGTTTCGTTGGAAGAGTGAAGAGTGTCTGCCTACTCATGTGAATCTGCGATATGTAAGATACGCAGTGAGAGCGATTGTGAATAAACCACAGCAGTTATGAAATTGATAAAAATAATGGCCATGTTTCAAGTGTGTGCCGAACGAATATTTTGGGTATTTATTAGGATCCCCATTAGCTGCTGCAAAAGTGTCCGAATTGTTCACTTCTCTCATTGACTTCTCAAACCCAGGCTTGGTCTGATTCGCAAGCGTTCTCTGAAGTCTCGCGTTTTTACGTCTCTGGGTTTAGAATCTTGTAGTGGGGGAACAGGACGTTCCGCGCAGGCGCACATCATTCTTCAGAATAAAGGATACGCCAGAATTGTGCGGCCGAGACGATAACTTCTGTGTCGGTTTCAAATGTGTCACTACTGGTATGTAATAGCACGTTCTAATATCGAAAGAACATGTCATAGCATGCTAGGTAACAAATACGTCAAGTTATTATCACGTTTGATAAAGGTTGTATGTGCTATTTCTGTGTAAAACCGCATGAGTGAACGTCATCACTTTTTTTTACAGGTCAAATAGAGATTTTGGGTTAGTCTGAGTGGATGTATATAATTTCGCCAAGGTAATTTCATAAAGGATCAATTTATTTGAGATTTCTAGGTTCGTTTTACATGTCGTTTTTGGTTTTGTGTAAAATTCACGAGATGGTAAAATGGCTGTTCCCACTTGGTCTGCATCAACGCACATCAGTGCAGGCAGTGAGGTTTCAGCAGAGAGAGACCATTTTACGGTTGCACTGCTGTTTTGGAGCTAAATGTAATGATTATCAGTTTTCTACATGTGAACTAATATTCAGAGACATTCAGTTGTTTCTGTCTATCTATACATGTTACTATGGTGTGAACGGAAATACTATTGGTTTTTGATTGGAATAATACAGTGAAGACAAGGTAATTCAGGAAAATAGTACATAGTACTGCCTACAACATACTACAACCTTGTACTAAATGTTTTTTGAGGCATTTGTGAATTCAGGAAATCTACTATAGATTAAGTGCATTTAAGTTGTGTAGCCTGATTTAAAGTGTATACTTTGTCTAATGTGATTTAATTAATGTATTGTCAATGCTTAGCTACCAGATCTATTGAAATGAGATCAGTGCTTGACTTGGACAGGAGCTCATCAGAGCTTAGTACCGTCACCTCAAATTTCTACTGTTTGAGCTCATGTTCCTCTTATAGAATATTAGCTCAACAGTATTGTGGAGCTCCTGCACATAAATATAAACCATATTTGTAGAGAATAAGGAAAGTCTTGACAGTTCTGGCAGTAACTTTTGTGTCCGTGTCTCATTGTTACTACAGGCCGACTTGAATTAAGTTTGAGGCCGGTAACATCAACAGTGAGGACAAACCCAGCCTGCCACTCTCCTTCCACACTGAGTCCAAACCTACAGTCACTGGGTCCTGATTGTGACAGTGGAGACCAGTTTGCACTGCAGGATCCAGAGATGGCATCAGTGAAGCTGGAAGACTGCAGTCAAACACTGGAGCTGAATGTCAACATTAAAGATGAAGAAGTGGAGGAGGAGATTGGGAAATCTGTTTCTCATGGTAAGAGCAGGTTCTATCTAACTAAGTTTGTGTTATTCATTCCAACTTCCCACTGTGCATGAAAAGTTGCTGTTGAACTCTTTTATTTTATTTAATCTTTATTTAACCAGGTTGGCCAGTTGAGAACAAGTTCTCATTTACAACTGCGACCTGACCAAGATAAAGCAAAGCAGTGCGACAAAAACAACACAGTTACACATGGGATAAACAAACGTACAGTTAATAACAATAGAAAAATCTATATGCAGTGTGTGCAAATGTAGTAAGATTAGGGAGGTAAGGCAATAAATAGGTCATAGTGGCAAAATAATTACAATTTAGCATTAACGCTGGAGTGATAGATGTGCCGATGATGATGTGCAAGTAGAGATACTGGAGTGCAAAAGAACAAAAATAAATAACAATATGGGGATGAGGTAGTTGGGTGGGCTATTTACAGATGGGCTGTGTACAGGTGCAGTTATCGGTAAGCTGCTCTGACAGCTGAAGCTTAAAGTTAGAGAGGGAGATATAAGACTCCAGCTTCAGCGATTTTTGCAATTAGTTCCAGTCATTGGCAGCAGAGAACTGGAAGGACATGCGGCGAAAAGAGGAGTTGGCTTTGGGGATGACCAGTGAAATATCCCTGCTGGAGCGCGTACTACGGGTGGGTGTTGCTATGGTGACCAATGAGCTGAGATAAGGTGGGGCTTTACCTAGCAAAGACTTATAGATGACCTGGAGCCAGTGGGTAGTATATGGGGCTTTGGTGACAAAATGGATGGCACTGTGACAGACGACATCCAATTTGCTGAGTAGAGTGTTGGAGGCGATTTTGTAAATAACATCGCCAAATTCGAGGATCGTTAGGATAGTCAGTTTTACCAGGGTATGTTTGGCAGCATGAGTGAAGGAGGCTTTGTTGCGAATTAGGAAGCCGATTCTAGATTTAATTTTGAATTGGAGATGCTTAATCTGAGTCTGGAAGGAGAGTTTACAGTCTAACCAGACACCTAGGTATTTGTAGTTGTCCACATATTCTAAGTCAGAACCGTACAGAGTAGTGATGCTAGTCGGACGGGCGGGTGTGTGCAGCCATCGGTTGAAGAGCATTCATTTAGTTTCACTAGCATTTAAGAGCAGTTGGGGGCCACGGTAGGAGTGCTGTATGGCATTGAAGCTCGTTTGGAGGTTTGTTAACACAGTGTCCAAAGAAGGGCCAGATGTATACAGAATGGTGTCGACTGCGTAGAGGTGGATCAGAGAATCACCAGCAGCAAGAGCTACATCATTGATATATATACAGAGAAATGAGTCGGCCCGAGAATTGAACCCTGTGGAATCCCCATAGAGACTGCCAGAGGTCCGGACAACAGGCCCTTCGATTTGACACACTGAACTCCATCTGAGAAGTAGTTGGTGAACCAGACGAGGCAGTCATTTGAGAAACCAAGGCTGTTGAGTCTTCCAATAAGAATTAGGTAATTGACAGGGTTGAAAGCCTTGGCCAGGTCGATGAAGACGGCTGCACAGTACTGTCTTTTATCGATGGCGGTTATGATATCGTTTAGGACCTTGAGCGTGACTGAGGTGCACCCATGACCAGCTCAGAAAGCAGATTGCATAGCGGAGAAGGTACGATGGGATTCTAAATGGTCGGTGATCTGTTTAACTTGGCTTTCGAAGACTTTAGAAAGGCAGGGCAGGATTTCATGTTGTTATTTTTCAATGAGAAGGTAGATGTTATTTCATGCTACTGACACTTGCATGGTTTGACACCAGTATTGCCAGCATTTGTTTTATTCACTGGGCTATCTGGAGTGCTCAGAGAGTAGACTAAAGTATTGAAGTAGAGAAACTGCCAGTGTTTTAAAGTTCTATGAAGTGAGTCTGTGTAGTTTCTAACCCTTGTGATAGTGAGTGGAGGATGATATGGGTCATAATTTTCTTGACTTATGAGATACTTTTAGAATAGTTTTATTCCCCTTTTGTATTGCACAGCATATTTATATGAATACATACAGTACCAGCATATTTATATGAATACATACAGTGCATTCGGAAAGTATTCAGACCCCTTGACTTTTTCCACATTTTGTTAACTTCTTTGGGGCACCCCCCCTTCTTCTCAATTTCCACCTAAATACATACCCTAATCTAACTGCCTGTAGCTCAGGCTCAGAAGCAAGGATATGCATATTCCTGGTATCATTTGAAAGGAAACACTCTGAATTTTGTGGAAATGTGAATTGAATGTAGGAGAATATAACACAATAGATCTGGTAGAAGAAAATACAAGGAATTAAACATACGTTTTCTGTTTTTTATTGTTGCTGAATCTTTCAAATGACCAAGAACAGCCAAACATACAGATAGGATGCTGTGGGTGATTTGAATGAAGAACATAAGATGGCAACAATAGCTGAGAAAAGTTTTAGACATAACTTCAAAAATGAGCGAGCTACATGACATTGAGCATGAAGTCACCCAGGTGTCCCACACAAATGTACCCAAATGTACCCAAGTGGCCGAATTGGTACAGTGATACATTTTGAAAGAAAGAACTATAAACAAAATACATAAATGCTATTCTAACACACCCCAAAAAGTTATAAATATATATATATTAAAAAAAATATTAAAATAAATAAATAATAATAAACAAACAAATAACAAGGGTAACTATTTACACATTTTCTATTTACAATATTGTGAAGACCCTCAGTCCTCTACACAATAGTGTGCTGCTGGTGCCATGGCCCATAGCAGTCTCTTTCTGCTGTAAAGCAGAGGCTTACTGAACAGGTGGTGCAGGTGATGGGGCATTTCCTGTGACAAAGCGCACAACGACAACGACCACTGGTTGTGGTGTTCACAGACTCTAGACTTTGTTTTAGCTTTTCCTGATTTATTCGCCATAATTTAAATATATAAACTTGTTGAAAATGCTATTGAATATGTACTGCTATGCGTTACACTCGTGGCTCCGTCAAGTAGGATTTGCAATGGCGAATGAACCTCTTTTACGCCAGAGTTTACGACAAAGGCTGGTCTTCAAACATATAACCATTACATATTGCTGTTTACCTCAGCTCATTGGCTATCTTCCAAGCTAGATTTCAAGATGATCAGTGGTCATTGGGACAAAATACAGTCAATCAACGATAGACTGGTCCTACCATTGGTGCGCAATGAGGTGATTGATTGGTGTCTTCCAATCGGTTTGTTTCGGTCATTCACTGTGTAGTTAGGACACTTGGCATTGCCACCAGAGGAAGATCTTCAATGGTAAGCGATTTATTTTATTGTTATTTCTGACTTTCGTGACGCTAATGCTTGGTTGGAAAATGCTAGTAATACTTGTGTGTGTGGGGCGCCGTCCTCAGAAAATCACATGTTTGCTTTTGCAGTAAACCTTTTTGAAATCTGACACAGTGGCTGGATTAATAAGACGTTCATCTTTTAAATGATGTAAGATACATGTATTTACAAGAATGTTTAATACAACGAATGGTGTATTTAAAATGTTAGCTCTTTGCAGTTTCACCGGATGTTGGCCTGGTGGGACGTTAGCGTCTCACCTACCCTAGAGAAGTTAAGTTACAGCCTTATTCTAAAATTAATTAAATCAAAAAACATTCCTCGTCAATCTACACACAATACCCCATAATGACAAAGCAAATGCAGGTTTTTAGAAATGTTTTCACATTTATAAAAATTAACAACAGAAATACCTTATTTACAAAAGTATTCGGGTCCTTTGCTAGGAGACTCGACATTGAGCTCAGGTGCATCCTGTTTCCATTGATCATTCTTGAGATATTTCTGTAACTTGATTGTTGTCAACCTGTGGTAAATTCAATTGATTGGACATGATTTGGAAAGGCACACACCTGTCTATATAAGGTCCCACATTTGACAGTGCATGTCAGAGTAAAAACCAAGCCATGAGGTCGAAGGACTTGTCTGTAGAGCTCCATGAAAGGAAAAATTCACAAGCTGGTAAAATGGCGGCGCCCAGTCGATCTGCGTCAACGGACTTCAGTGTAGACAGTGTGGATGTAGCAGAGGGAGACACTTTTACGGTTGCACTACTGTTTTGAAACTAAATGTAATGATTATCAGTTTTCTACATGTTTAATAATATTGACACATTCAGTTTGTCTTTATCTATAAACGTTACTATGGTGTGAACAGGACATATAAATAAAAAAATTGAAGTAAAACAGTGAATACAAGGTTATTAAGGAAAATAGCACATAGTGCTGCCTAAAACTAACTGTAACCTTGTACTAAATGGTTTGAGTCATTTATGCATTTATCTACTACAGGTTAAGTATTAGCTCAAAAGTATTGTGGAGCTCCTGCACCTAAATATAAACAGTACCAGCACCCAAAATGAGTATCGGCAACTATTTCAGTCCAAGTCCAGCACTGAATTAGATAATTGAACATGAAAAAATATAATATATTTAATAGAGAATAAAGACCTTGCCAGAACTTTCAATAAAATAACTTTTGGGTATGTTTCTCTTGTACTATTTCCCGACTCAGGTATGAGGCCGGTAACATCAACAGTGAGAACAGACCCAGCCTGCCTCTCTCCTTCCACACTGAGTCCAAACCTACAGTCACGGAGTCCTGGTTGTGACAGTGGAGCCCAGTTTACACTGCAGGATCCAGAGATGGCATCAGTGAAGCTGGAAGACTGCAGTCAAACACTGGAGCTGAATGTCAGCATTAAAGATGAAGAAGAGGAGGAGAAGATTGGGACATCTGTTAATCATGGTAAGAGCAGGTGCTATCTATCTAAGTTTGTTGTTCGTTACAACTTTCCACTGTGTATGAAAAGTTGCAGTAGAACTGTTTCAATGAGAAGGTAAATATTATTTCATGCTACTGACACTTGCATGATTTGACACCAGTATTGTCAGCATTTGTTTTATTCACTGAGCTGTCTGGAGTGATCAGAGTAGACTAAAGAAGTGAAGTAGACAAACTGCCAGTGTTTTAAAGTTATATGAAATGAGTTTCTAACCCTTGTGGTAGTGAGTGGAGGATGATATAGTTCATAATTTTCTTGACTTAGATACTTTTAGAATAGTTTTATTCTCCTTTTCGTATTGCACAGCATATTTATATGAATACATACAGTACCAGCATACTTATATGAATACATACAGGTAGCTTAGTGGTTAAAGTGTTGAGCCAGTAAGCGAAAGGTTGCTGGATCGAATCCCTGAGCTGACAATGTAAAAATAAACTCAGCAAAAAAATTAACACCCTCTTACTGTCAACTGTGTTTAGTTTCAGCAAACTTAACATGTGTAAATATTTGTATGAACACAAGATTAACAACTGAGACAGAAGCTGAACAAGTTCCACAGACATGTGACTAACTGATAAAGGAATTTGTTTCCTATATGTTCGTTAACCAATTTAATTATAACAATGCAAACACTCCGTCCATTTATAAGAATTTGTAAGGTTCTTATTTGCATAAAATAGAGAGACCAGTGTCCAAATTAATCAATAGCTTTATTCTCGAGAGAGCTCTACTCAAAAAACCATGTACATTAGGTTATATATCACACACAGCGTCATAGCTTTCTAAATGTCCCTCTTCTCCGACAAGGACAAAGCTGACCAAAAGTCCATTCCAACACACCAACGCACATACCTTACACACAATATCTGGATTATCTCCTGAAGTCTCACCACAGTTTATTACCACTTAGCTGACAGTTCCAGTCGTCTCCCCCCCCCCCCCCCAGATGTGGAAAACCTAGAGGGGCTCTTGCTGTCTTCCCATATCTCTACAGAGTTATAGCTTGGTCGGATCCACTTAGTTTTCTTTAGACACACACACACACATACATTCCTTTCTTCCCATGTACATGCTACATAACTTCTAATCCTAATGGTTAAGTTTCTGTGTAGACTTATTTAATAATTTATCTTAAACCTTGATAAAATATCTTAACACTAACAGAAATTGAATGGCCCTAGCCCTCACCCTCCGATCCAACAGGTCCCAGATGTGCTCAATGGGAATGAGATCCGGGCTCTTCGCTGTCCATGGCAGAACACTGACATTCCTGTCTTGCATGAAATCACGCACAGAACGAGCCGTATGGCTGGTGGCATTGTCATGCTGGAGGGTCATGTTAGGATGAGCCTGCAGGAAGGGTACCACATGAGGGAGGAGGATGTCTTCCCTGTAACGCACAGCGTTGAGATTGCCTGCAATGACAACAAACTCAGTCCAATGATGCTGTGACACACCGCCCCAGACCATGACAAACCCCCTAGGTCACAGTCTCCTGCACGAACCAAGAACATTTTTCCTCACATTTTTTAGAGGGCAAATAGTTGTCTGGGCAATTTTGTATGAATCAGAGTATCAATGAATTGAATGTATGTAGGCTATGAATGGCCTCACACCAGTACAGTAGGTGGTGGTGTATGCACTAGCGGTTCTGGGGGAAGGGGGGCAGTGCCCCTGTGACAACAATTTCGGACCCCCTTGTGGCCCCCCTAAATGTGGAGTATGAAATCATTTTTACATAACAAATTTTTGCTATCGTTCTTTTTTTACATCCGTTATTAGACAGTGGCAACGATGATGAATATGAACATGGTCTTATGCCTGCTATGCAGTGAAGAAAACGATATGACAACAATAACGTCTAATGTAACTGGCCCCTCTAACAGTACAACTGGCCCCAGCTTGGCCCCCCCCAGTTGAAATGGTCTAGACCCGCCACTGGGTGTATGCACCTAAGAGTTGGATGCGATCTGCCAACCAAATCCCAAAGAAGGACAACGCAAAGGCACATCACTTGACCCGTATCGAGAATGTGAAAAAGGAGCAAAGTTCATATCTATTACTGATGTTTGATGAAGAGTATCTACCACCCAATGTAAAGCTGGGATATATAAGATGCCCCATAACAGAGTTTGTGTAAAACCCGATGCAACGCAAGAAATGTAAAAGGTTTGGCCACATGTCAAGTGTTTGCAGATGGAAGGAATATGTTATTGTTGAGTATGTTAATGTAAAATTATGCAACTGTGGTGGGGGTCGTTTTCACGAATTCTCAGAGTGCCCTGTTAGAGTGAAAGAGGTTGAGGTGTCAAGGATCAGGACTGTACAGCGAATCTCCTACAGTTGAAATCGGAAGTGTACATACACCTTAGTCAAATACGTTTAAACTCAGTTTTTCACAATTCCTGACACTTATTCCTAGTAAAAATTCCCTATCTTAGGTCAATTAGGATCACCACTTTATTTTAAGAATGTGAAATGTCAGAATAATAGTAGAGAATTATTTATTTCAGCTTTTATTTTTCATCACATACGCAGTGGGTCAGAAGTACAGAAATACACTCAATTAGTATTTGGTAGCGTTACCTTTAAATTGTTTAACTTGGGTCAAACGTTTTGCGTAGCCTTCCCCAAGCTTCCCACAATAAGGTGGGTGAATTTTGGCCCATTCCTCCTGACAAAGCTGGTGTAACGGAGTCAGGTTTGTAGGCCTCCTTGCTCGCACATGGTTTTTCAGTTCCGCCCACAAATTTTCTATAGGATTGAGGTCAGGGCTTTGTGACGGCCACTCCAATACCTTGTCTTTGTTGTGCATACGGCATTTTGCCACAAAAACGACTCCAACCTAAGTGTATTTAAGAGAGTTATAGGGACAAGAGGCCACAGTTCTATAGAAGATATGGTGGTGGATGCACCACAACCAGTTGAAAATGTTGTACGTCAATCAAGTGATCTGGATACACATATTGTGAAAGTGGATATTTTAGTATTTATAACCACAGTTATTAATTGTACTGCACAAGAGGTCCAAGAAGCTGGACATCATTATATCTGCAGCTGAGAAGTTTTTGGGCCTCCAAGACTACAAGAACTACTGTCACCAGATAATGTTCCGCTCTTACAGGATCCTTCTCAGCCTGTGTAGGAACCTGATTAGAACAGAAAAGCAGGCTGATTTAGTTTAATTTACATTTCGTTATTGATAATTTGTATGATAAAAAAATTAAAAAATAACAATACTGTTTACACTGAAGAAACAAACGCAACATGTAAAGTGTTGGTCCCATGTTTCATAAGGTAAAATAATCCCAGAAATGTTACCGATACACAAACTTATTTCTCTCAAATTTTGTGCACACATTTGTTTACATCCCTGGTAGTGAGCATTTGTCCTTTGCCAAGATAATCCATCCACCTGACAGCTGTGGCATATCAAGAAGCTGATTAAATGGCATGATTATCATTACACAGGTTCACCTTGTGCTGGAGACGAGTAGCTGAGTAGGTGCTTGGCAGCAGATTATGGTGATCTCTAATAAATTCAAATGTGCTGTTTTTTTCACAACACAATGCCACAGATGTCTGAAGTTTTGAGGGAACGTGCAATTGGCAAGCTGGCTGCAGGAATTTCCACCAGAGCTGTTGCCAGATAATTTAATGTGAATTTCTCTACCTTATGCCACCTCCAACGTTATTTTTGAGAATTTGGCAGTATGCCCAACCAGCCTCACATCTGCAGACTGCAGTGTATGGCGTTGTGGGCGTGCGGTTCGCTGATGTCAATGTTGTGAACAGAGTGCCCCATGGTGGTATCAGGGTTATGATATGGGTAGGCATAAGATACAGACAACCAACACAATTGCATTTAATGATGGTAGTTTGAATGCACAGAGATCCCATGACAAGATCCCGAGGCCCATTGTCCTGCCATTCATCCGCCGCCATCACCTCATGTTTCAGCATGACAACGCACAGCCCCATGTCGCAAGGATCTGTACACAATTTAAAATGCTGAAAATGTCCCAGTTCTTCCATGGCCTGCATACTCAGACATGTCACCATTTGAGCATGTTTGGGATCGATGTGTGCGACAGCTTGTTCCAGTTCCCGCCAATATCCAGGATTTTCACACAGCCTTTGAAGATGAGTGGGACAACATTCCACAGGCTACAATCAACAGCCTGATGAACTCTATGTAAAGTAGATGTGTCCTGGAGGAGGCAGCAGCAGCTACCCACTTCTCCAGTGGTTAATGTGTAAGTTGGGAGGTGCTGGAACCAAAAGTGAGCCTAAGAGGTGGTGACCTGTGGGGGTTTGAGGTACAAGAACACATTAAATAAAATACCTTTATAATAAAGCATTGCATGCATTATGGCTTTAGCGTACTGGCATAGAGCAGTGGTGTGGAGCCGCTTGCAGAATTTGCACACATGGAGTACATTTATTGTAGCCTGGAGTCCTGGAAAAATGTATCCTTTTATAAACGGATTTCATGCAACTCTACATTTTAGATGACTGGAAACTTTCACAGAATCTTAAAAGGTAAATTATTATTTTATTATTTCACTAGGCAAATCAGTTAAGAACATATTCTTGTTTACATTGATGGCCTACCCCAGCCAAACCCGGACGACGCTGGGCCAATTGTGCCCCGCTTCGTCCAGGTTTAATACCTCACAAATGACCAAAATGACAGTCTACTTTGACACTAACAAACTGAGCATCTGAGATCAATAAAAACGACCTTGTCTCTAATCCATCAATAGCCTAGGCCAGGTGTGAGGAGAAACACATTGTACAATATGAGGAGGAAGTTATAGTCCTAAACAAGCTTTCCAGTTTCACTGACTCACCCAATGATGTGCAGCTCACTCACCGGCCAAAAGCTTCTCTCTCTTACTTTACTTTGCTGTTGGTTCAATAGGCATATTTGGAAGTTGATAACTTGGTAACACACAGACAGATTAGTATTTTATTTTCAGTAGGATCCATTTGCTTTACAACCTGTGTTTTCCAGTGATTGTATTATAAATATTGCTAAAGGCCTGTTTTGGCTGCATGCTGTTAACTGACAGATTTGCCACATGTTCCTGACTGTAGACATCCCTGGTGATTTGGCTACATACAATCCACAGCTGGGCTATTTTATTTAAATTAGCTATTGATCCTCTGTAGCTAAATACTCCTGGTGTAGTATTGGGAATGATTTCATTTCTTTCTGAACAGACTGCAGAGTGCTGCAGCACCTTGGGCTCCTTAGTGGCGCAGCGGTCTAAGGCACTGCATCTCAGTGCAGTCCCTGGTTCGAATCCAGGCTGCATCACATCCGGCCGTGATTGGGAGTCCCATATGGCGGCGCACAATTGGCCCTGCGTCGTCCGGGTTTGGCCATAATTGTTAATAAGAATTTGTGCCTTGCCTAGTTAAATCAAAATAAATAAAAACCCACTTCCCGCAGCTATTATTCTATTAGGAAATAAATGAAAAAGTGCAATGCTGAAGAGATGAGTTTCTGGTTCATGTCTATAACAGCACAGAGAGGGAGAGAGATCAGAGAAAGTGAATCTCATTTTAGTTCTGTGAGAGATACAGGCGTGCTTCTCTCTCACCACAGCAATGGCCACGCCTTGGTCTAAATAGGCTACAATGTTGCACAAACCATAAACCTGGGACGGCCCAACATGAATCAATTCTTAGAATATCAGGCACGTTTTCACATTACGTTTTTTGGGGGGGGCTTGACAATTACAGAGGAATCCAAATGTAATTACTCTGATTGCTTTAATTAGGATTTTTAAATTGCAAACAGTGGACAAAAAAATGTCACAAGTGGTAGGCTACCTGATCCTGGCAAATGGGTTCTGGAACGAAAGACTACAAAACTGAGAGGTGCTGAACTATTATGTTAAGAAGATAACCTTTGTGTTGGTTTCTATGTATTAATACAGGTATGTAATAGCAGGTTTAATCTTCCTAATATCGAAGGAACATGTCAAACCATGCTAGGTAACATCCGTTAAGGTATTAACACGTTTGGTAAAGGTTTGATGTTTTATTTTTGAGTCAAACCAGGTGATTGTGATCAACTATTTTAATAATTTAATTTAATTAACCAGGTGATTGTGATAAACTATTTTACAAGTCACATAGCTAGAAACTTTGGGTTTGTCTGAATAGATGTACATAATTTCCTCAAGGTAATTTAATAAAGAATACATTTATTTGAGGTTTCAGAGTTCATTTAGCATGTTATTGGTTTTGTGTAAAATTCAGAAGCTGGTAAAATGGCGCTGTCCACTCTGTCTGGCGCCAATGGGCTTCAGTGCTGGTGCAGAGAGACAATTTCACGGTCACACTACAGTTTTGAAGCTTAATGTAATGATGATCATGTGTTGTAATATTCAGACACATTCAGTTGTTTCTATCTTTATAAATGTTACTATGGTGTGAACAGAAATACTATTGGTTTTTGATTTAAATAATACAGTGAAGACAAGGTTATTCAGGAAAATAGTACATAGTGCTGCCTAAAACATACTGCAACCTTGTACTAAATGGTTTGAGTCATTTATGCATTTTTGTGAATTTGTGGAGTCTACTATAGTTTAAGTGCACTTACGTTGTGTAGACTAATTTAAAGCAGGTACTTTGTCTAATGTGAATTAATTAATGTTTTGTTGTCAATGCTTAGCTACCAGATCTATTGAAATGAGATCAGTGCTTGACTTGGACAGGAGCTCACCGGGGCTGAGTACCGGCACCTCAAATTTCTACTGTTTGAGCTCATGTTCCTCTTATAGAATATTAGCTCAACAGTATTGTGGAGCTCCTGCACTTAAATATAAACAGTACCGGTACCTATTTCAGTCCAAGTCAAGTACTGAATTAGATAATTGAACAAGAAGAAATATAATGTATTTAATAGAGAATAAAGCAAGTGCCAGAACTGTCAAGACAATAACTTTTTGTGTCTGTTTCTCAATGTTACTACAGGACTAGAATTAAGTCTGAGGCCGGTAACATCAACAGTGAGGACAAACCCAGCCTGCCTCTCTCCTTCCACACTGAGTCCAAACCTACAGTCACTGGGTCCTGATTGTGACAGTGGAGCCCAGTTTGCACTGCAGGATCCAGAGATGGCATCAGTGAAGCTGGAAGACTGCAGTCAAACACTGGAGCTGAATGTCATCATTAAAGATGAAGAAGAGGAGGAGAAGATTGGGAATTCTCTTTGTCATGGTAAGAGCAGGTTCTATCTTTCTAATTTTGTTGTTCGTTCCAACTTCCCACTGTGTATGAAAAGTTGCAGTAGAACTGTTTCATGATGAACTGTTTCAGTGAGAAGGTAAATGTTATTTCATGCTAAGACTTGCATGGTTTGACACCAGTATTGTCAGCATTTATTCACTGAGCTATCTGGAGTGATCAGAGAGTAGACTAAAGTAGTGAAGTAGACAAACTGCCAGTGTTTTAAAGTTCTATGAAGTGAGTCTGTGTAGTTACTAACCCTTGTGATAGTGAGTGGAGGATGACACGCCCCTTTTTAGCTTTCAACTCTTACCCACTTTTAGAGTCGTTTTATTCCCCTGTATTGTACAGCCTACTGATATGAATACATATGTCACCCGGTACAGCCAGAAGAGGACTGGCCACACCTTTGGGCCTGGTTCCTCTCTGCGTTTCTTCCAAGGTTCCTGCTTTCTAGGGAGTTTTTCTTTTCCACTGTGCTTCCACATCTGCATAGGTTGCTCTTTGGGGTTTTAGGCTGGGTTTCTGTTAAGCACTTTCTGACAACTGCTGATGTAAAATGGGTTTATAAAATAAATTTGATTGACATGCACAGTACCAGTCAAAGATTTGGACACCTACTTATTCCAGGGTTTTCTTTATTTTTTACTATTTTCTACATTGTAATATAAGTGAAAACAAACTTTAAGTAACACATATGTAATCATGTAGTAACCAAAAAAGTGAGATTCTTCAAACTAGCCACCCTTTGCCTTGATGACAGCTCTGCACACTCTTGGCATTCTCTTAACCAGCTTCATTAGGAAGTCACCTGGAATGCATTTCAATTAACAGGTGTGCCTTGTTAATTTGTGAAATTTCTTTCCTTCTTAGTGCGTTTGAGCCAATCAGTTGTGTTGTGACAAGGTAGGTGTGGTATACAGAAGATAGCCCTATTTGGTAAAAGAGCAAGGCCATATTATGTCAAGAACAGCTCAAATAAGCAAAGAGAAATGACAGTCCATTACTTTAAGACATGAAGGTCAATCAATGCAGAACATTTTATAGAACTTTGAAAGTTTCTTCAAGCGCAGTTGCAAATCCATCAAGCGCTATGATGAAACTGACTCTCACGAGGACTGCCACAGGAAAGGAAGATCAAGAGTTACCTCTGCTGCAGGGGATAAGGTCATTAGAGTTACCAGCCTTAGAAATGTAATCCCAAATAAATGCTTCAGAGTTCAAGTAACAGACACATCAACATCAACTGTTCAGAGGAGACTGCGTGAATCAGCCCTTCATGGTCAAATTGATGCAAATAAACCACTACTAAAGGACACCAATAAGAAGAAGGGACTTGCTTGGGCCAAGAAACACGAGCAATGGACATTAGACCGGGGGAAATCTGTAATTTGGTGTGATTAGTCCAAATTTGAGATTTTTGGTTCCAACTGCTGTGTCTTTGTGAGACGCAGAGTAGGTGAATGGATGATCTCTGCATGTGTGGTTCCCACCGTGAAGCATGGAGGTGTGATGGTGGGGTGCATTGCTGGTAACACTCAGTGATTTATTTAGAATTCAAGGCACACTTAACCAGCATGGCTACCACATCAGTCTGCAGCAATATGCCATCCCATCTGGTATGGGCTTAGTGGGACTCATTTGTTTTTCAACAGGACAATGACCCAAAACAACCCTACAGGCTGTGTAAGGGCTATTTGACTTAGAATGAGAGTGATGGAGTGCTGCATCAGATGACCTGGCCTCCACAATCCCCCGACCTCAAACCACTTGAGATGGTTTGGGATGAGTTGAACCGCAGAGTGAAGGAAAAGCAGCCAAATGCTCAGCATACGTGGGAGCTCCTTCAAGACTGTTGGAAAAGCCTTCCAGGTGAAGCTGGTTGAGAGAATGCCAAGTGTGCAAAGCTGTCATCAAGGCAAATGGTGGCTACTTTGAAGAATCTAAAATATATTTTGATTTGTTTTAACACTTTTTTTGGTTACTACATGATTCCATATATGTTATTTCATAGTTTTTATATCTTCACTTATTCTATAATGTATAAAATAGTAAAAATAAAGAAAAACCCTTGAATGAGTAAGTTTGTCCAAACGTTGGACTGGTACTGTATATCACACCAACTGACTAGTTATTCTGATGTTGTTCACACAGGAAACCATGCTGACACATTCTCTACATCCAGAGAGCAACAGCAGGAAGATCACAGAGCTAAGAGGTCACACCACTGCCCACATTGTGAGGAGATTTTCCCATTTCTATCAAAACTAAAAATACACCAAAAAATACACACAGGAGAGAATCTGTATTCTTGTACTGACTGTGGGAAGAATTTCACAACATTAAAGGTTCTGATCATTCATCAGAGAGGGCATGAACGGATACACACAGGAGAGAAGCCTTACTCCTGCTCTGACTGTGGAAAGAGTTTCTCTCTACTGAGCAACTTAAAACGACATGAACGCATACATACAGGAGAGAAGCCTTACATATGCTCTGACTGTGTAAAATGCTTTACAACATCAACTGAGCTAAAACGTCATCAGAGAACACACACAGGAGAGAAGCCTTACTCCTGCTCTGACTGTGGAAAGAGTTTCTCTCAACTGAGCAACTTAAAAGCACATGTACGTATACATACAGGAGAGAATCCTTACTCCTGTTCTGACTGTGGGAAGAGTTTCTCTCTACTGAGCAACTTAAAATCACATGAACGTATGCATAAAGGAGAGAAGCCTTACTTATGCTCTGACTGTGTAAAATGCTTCACAACATCAACTGAGCTAAATCGTCATCCGAGAACACACACAGGAGAGAAGCCTTACTCCTGCTCTGACTGTGGAAAGAGTTTTTCTCGACAAAGCACCTTAAAAAAACACCAAGGTAAACATAAAGGACCACTGATCTGACTGTGAAAAATGTTTTAAAACAACAGCTGAGCTAAAAGGTCATCAGAGAACACACATAGGAGAGAAGCCTTACATCTACTCTGACTGTGCGGCGAGTTTCTCTCTTCTGTGCCACTTAAAATGACTTGAACATGTACACACACGAGAGAAGACATCACTGCACTGACTGTGGGAAGAGATTCTACAGAATGGGCCACTTAAAAAGACACCAATGTATACATAAAGGAGTTCTCTCAGACCAGCTAAGATTAGTCACTCCACTTCATTCTCATGTCATTAAATAATTGGCAACGTTGAATTGGACCAAACGAAGAAAGCGTAGAACACTATTGTAATCCTATAGTTTCTCACTGTGAGAGAACCGTGCAGAGGAAAGGAGTGTTATAGAATGTTAGCCTCTCTACTTTACTGATCAGTGTGCACCTTGTCAGTTTTGGTGTGTTTTGTTAGCTTCTACTGTAAAGATATTGAGTTGACCTTGGATTTGCCCTTAGGGTTGAATATCCTCTGTGAGGCGTCTCACAATGGAGTCTGATGGTTGACTGGGTGGTACTGCTTCCCTCTGCAGTTTTCTGTGGGAATGAGCTGGTAGACACAACATACTCTGAGTGTACAAAACATGAAGGGACACCTGCTCTTTCCATGACATAGGCTGACCAGGTGAACCCAGATGAAAACTATAATCCTTATTGATGTAGTTTTTATTATGGATTTATTATGCATTCCCATTATCTTTCAGCAGAAAATAAGAGGTTGCAATGGGCTAAGAAATGGAAAGACTGGACGCTGGAGAATTTTAAAAACATTGCCTGGTCTGATGAATCCCTGTTCCTGCTGTTTCATGCTGATGGGAGGACTAGGGTATGGAGGAAACCATGAGTACATCCATCATGCCTCGTGTCATCTTTGCAGGCTGGTGGTGATGGTGTGGCGTTTGTTTTCATGCCACACACTGGGCCCCTTGATAAAAGTGGAGCAACGTTTGAATACCACAGGATATCTAAACATCATTGCCAATCAGGTGCATCCCTTCATGGCAGCAGTGTATCCATCTGCAAATAGATTTTTTATGCCACAAGGCTTGTCCAGGAGTGATTCCAAGAACATGACAGTGAATTCAGCTCACTGCAGTGGCCTGCCGAGTCACCAGATCTCAATCCAATTGTTCATCTGTGGGAAGAGATGGAAGGAGCTATTCGGAGTAGAGATCCACTCCCAGCCAACTTGACACAATTTTGGGAAGAATTGGGCCAGAATCCCTGTGGAATGCTCTCAACACCTTGGACAGTCTATGCACTGAAGAATTAAGGCTAATTCTGAGGACAAAGGAGGGGTGCAACTCAATAGGATGGTGTTCCTAATGTTTGTGCACTCAGTGTATATCAGATAAAGGTGGTGTGATGACCAGTATTTAGCATTGGTTTGGGTGGATTATTTTATATTACTAAACTTTTGTTTAATGATAAACAGTCTATGAATCTACTTGTGTTTATTATAATTGTCTTTTAATACTAGATTTATTATTTTAGTCATTGATGATGAATGTATTTGAATAACTGTATTGAAGTTAATTGATCTGGTGGCAGGTAGTCTAGCGGTTAAGAGTGTTGGGCCAGTGACTGAAAGGTTGCTGGTTTGAATCCCGAGCCGACTAGGTGAAAAGTCTGACATTGTGCCCTTGAGCAAGCCAATTAACTCTTATTTGTCCTTTAAGTTGCCATAAGAGCATCTGCTAAGAGACAAGATTGTAATGAAAAATGTTTGTACATTAATTTATGCTGGGCAACCACTTTTTTTCTCTTAAATGAAATAAACTGTTTGAAGTGAAATACTGTATATACAATACACAACATTACCACTTTGTTGACCCTGGTCAGAGGTACAGGACCATAGTAAACTAGACTATGTAGCTGCTGTTAGTAGCCTACAGTTTCCATGTAATACAGCATGTCAGATCCCTAATGATTAGGTGTATAGGCTGCTACATTTATGCTTGTGTCTGTCGGGAGTGATGTGTTATCAGGCTGAATAACTACCAGAGGGAAGTGGAGAGTGCGCCTTGAGCTTTGTGCGTTGTGCCCGGCCCGCCCCGCCCGACATGGTCAAGAGAGGCAAAGGGCCTGCAGCAGCACTCTGATGTGAAGACCTGTACAAAAATGTATGATTGTAGTACATTGGGGGGGAAAATACCATGGTACTATCATGGCACTATAGTGACCAAAGAAATAGATGATAGTAGATATTTTTCAATGTTGTTAGTTTTGGTATTTGCACCAGTAGCATGGTGTTTTCCAGCAATGGTAGGAACCAAAAAATAATATATGTTTTCCATTGTACTAGAGGCCTAGGAACATAGAAGAAACTGACAGATGTGTCATAATAGCCTGGAAGTAAAGCTGCACTGGGAGACACATTTGAAATGGAATACATTGGATACATGCAGCAGGGTGGAAACAATCACAGTAAAACATGATTTAAATGTATTGTTGGAAGGACTGTGGTCACCATTCATGTAATACATTAAATATATACATCAGATGGTATTGGGGAGCTATTTCATAGGGTTTTCATGGGTACATTATTTACCCATTTCAATCTTATACCAACCAACCCTATGCTTGGTGTGACTGTTATGGACAGAGCAGACCATCTGATATGCCCTTAAATATTGTAATATGCAACCTGGAAAAAAAAAAAATTCTCCTCTTCTGTCTCTGCTGCTAAAGCCACTTTCTACCACTCTAAATTCCAAGCATCTGCCTCTAACCCTAGGAAGCTCTTTGCCACCTTCTCCTCCCTCCTGAATCCTCCTCCCCCTCCCCCCCTCCTCCCTCTCTGCGGATGACTTCGTCAACCATTTTGAAAAGAAGGTCGACGACATCCGATCCTCGTTTGCTAAGTCAAACGACACCGCTGGTTCTGCTCACACTGCCCTACCCTGTGCTTTGACCTCTTTCTCCCCTCTCTCTCCAGATGAAATCTCGCGTCTTGTGACGGCCGGCCGCCCAACAACCTGCCCGCTTGACCCTATCCCCTCCTCTCTTCTCCAGACCATTTCCGGAGATCTTCTCCCTTACCTCACCTCGCTCATCAACTCATCCTTGACCGCTGGCTACGTCCCTTCCGTCTTCAAGAGAGCAAGAGTTGCACCCCTTCTGAAAAAACCTACACTCGATCCCTCCGATGTCAACAACTACAGACCAGTATCCCTTCTTTCTTTTCTCTCCAAAACTCTTGAACGTGCCGTCCTTGGCCAGCTCTCCTGCTATCTCTCTCAGAATGACCTTCTTGATCCAAATCAGTCAGGTTTCAAGACTAGTCATTCAACTGAGACTGCTCTTCTCTGTGTCACGGAGGCGCTCCGCACTACTAAAGCTAACTCTCTCCTCTGCTCTCATCCTTCTAGACCTATCGGCTGCCTTTGATACTGTGAACCATCAGATCCTCCTCTCCACCCTCTCCGAGTTGGGCATCTCCGGCGCGGCCCACGCTTGGATTGCGTCCAACCTGACAGGTCGCTCCTACCAGGTGGCGTGGCGAGAATCTGTCTCCGCACCACGTGCTCTCACCACTGGTGTCCCCCAGGGCTCTGTTCTAGGCCCTCTCCTATTCTCGCTATACACCAAGTCACTTGGCTCTGTCATATCCTCACATGGTCTCTCCTATCATTGCTATGCAGACGACACACAATTAATCTTCTCCTTTCCCCCTTCTGATAACCAGGTGGCGAATCGCATCTCTGCATGTCTGGCAGACATATCAGTGTGGATGACGGATCACCACTTCAAGCTGAACCTCGGCAAGACGGAGCTGCTCTTCCTCCCGGGGAAGGACTGCCCGTTCCATGATCTCGCCATCACGGTTGACAACTCCATTGTGTCCTCCTCCCAGAGTGCTAAGAACCTTGGCGTGATCCTGGACAACACCCTGTCGTTCTCAACTAACATCAAGGCGGTGACCCGTTCCTGTAGGTTCATGCTCTACAACATTCGCATAGTACGACCCTGCCTCACACAGGAAGCGGCGCAGGTCCTAATCCAGGCACTTGTCATCTCCCGTCTGGATTACTGCAACTCGCTGTTGGCTGGGCTCCCTGCCTGTGCCATTAAACCCCTACAACTCATCCAGAACGCCGCAGCCCGTCTGGTGTTCAACCTTCCCAAGTTCTCTCACGTCACCCCGCTCCTCCGCTCTCTCCACTGGCTTCCAGTTGAAGCTCGCATCCGCTACAAGACCATGGTGCTTGCCTACGGAGCTGTGAGGGGAACGGCACCTCCGTACCTTCAGGCTCTGATCAGGCCCTACACCCAAACAAGGGCACTGCGTTCATCCACCTCTGGCCTGCTCGCCTCCCTACCTCTGAGGAAGTACAGTTCCCGCTCAGCCCAGTCAAAACTGTTTGCTGCTCTGGCACCCCAATGGTGGAACAAACTCCCTCACGACGCCAGGTCAGCGGAGTCAATCACCACCTTCCGGAGACACCTGAAACCCCACCTCTTTAAGGAATACCTAGGATAGGATAAAGTAATCCTTCTAACCCCCCCCCCCCTTAAAAGAGTTAGATGCACTATTGTAAAGTGGTTGTTCCACTGGATATCATAAGGTGAATGCACCAATTTGTAAGTCGCTCTGGATAAGAGCGTCTGCTAAATGACTTAAATGTAAATGTAACACGTGGTTAGTGGGCTAATCAATGACTATAACATAATAATGTTGATCTGATTACAGTGGTAAAATCACCAATATCTGTATTAATAGTCCTACCTGTTCTGTTAAAATATATTAATCATATTTCTGTCATTTCAAACCAGTGTGTCTTGTTTGCAGTGTGTCAGTTCAATCTGAGATGTCATTATGAATCTAAGCATGGTACTTTCAGAAGTAGATTTTCCACCCCAGACATGAGGCTGAAGTCTGACGCAGAAAGGAAGGTAAGCCTAAGGAGTGAACACCCTGTGTGTTTTACAGTGGTGATTTTAGCATGTACATTTTTTATTATTATTATTTAACCTTTATTTAACTAGAAGGTTCTCATCGACTTCCACAAATCCACAAGGAGTCAGTAGAAACCATATTTGTTTATGCAGTCAGTCATATCAGCAGTAAATTAGGCAGAATTAACTGTTTCGCTGCCTCACTAGACTCCGGTGGCTAATAGCCAGGTGCAGCGGTGGTAAGGATTCACTCCATGGTGCTGAAAGGAAAGCTCAAGCTTTATGCTGGATTAACAAAAACTTTTTAACAAATGGTTTAATTGAGCTGTTCTTGCCACAATATGGACTTGGTCTTTTACCAAATAGGCCTATATTCTGTATACCACCCCTACCTTGTCACAACACAACTGATTAGCTCAAACACATTTAGAAGGAAATACATTTTGATTTGTTTAACACTTTTTTTGGTTACTACATTATTCCGTATGTGCTATTTCATAGTTTTGATTTCTTCACTATTATTCTACAATGTAGAAAATAGTAAAAATAAAGAAAAACCCTTGAATGAGAAGGTGTGTCCAAACTGTTGGCTGGTAGTGTATGTATTCATATCAGTAGGCTGTGCAATACAAAAGGGGAAAATAACTATTCTAAAAGTGGGTAAGAGTTGAAAGCTAAAAAGGGACGTGTCATCCTCCGCTCACTGTCACAAGGGTTAGTAACTACACAGACTCATTTCATATCATCCTCCACTCACTATCACAAGGGTTAGTAATTACACACTCATTTCATATCATCCTCTACTCGCTATCACAAGGGTTAGTAACTACAGACTCATTTCATATCATCCTCCACTCACTATCACAAGGGTTAGTAATTACACAGACTCATTTCATATCATCCTCCACTCACTATCACCAGGGTTAGTAACTACAGACTCATTTCATATCATCCTCCACTCACTATCACAAGGGTTAGTAATTACACACTCATTTCATATCATCCTCTACTCACTATCACAAGGGTTAGTAACTACAGACTCATTTCATATCATCCTCCACTCACTATCACAAGGGTTAGTAACTACACAGATTCATTTCATATCATCCACTCAGTATCATAAGGGTTAGAAACTACACAGACTAATTTCATATCCTCCTCCACTCACTATCACGAGGGTTAGTAATTACACAGACTCATTTCATAGAACTTTTAAAAAATTTAATAAGTGTTTTATTAGGTACCAAAGCCCAGGGACAATATTTCCCATTCAATCCAATAATGACCCAGTTACTATTGGGGAATAGAACCAGAGGAAGCTTGTGTTACCTTTCTCACACCACTACAGTATTAATTTCAACAGACCTTTTCCACGACCAATTGTTAGAGCTCAACATATGGCCAGGACTATATTGAGGGTCAGACTGTTAAAATGCCCAGTTGATTATGTAAATAGTCTTGTAGAACTCTGGTATTGATGGTCCATTTGAGGGTGAGTCATTGATATGAATGTTCAGAGTGAAAGAGCTGTGAACTCACCTGTCACACATTCTTCGCACGCATTGAGGATAACAGTGCCACCGACGCGGCCCGCTACCAAGGACTGTGGGCTCTCCTTCTCCGTGGCCGACGTGAGTAAAACATTTAAACGTGTTAACCCTCGCAAGGCTGCCGGCACAGACAGCATCCCGAGCCGCGTCCTCAAAGCATGAGCAGGTCAGCTGGCTGGTGTGTTCATGGGCATATTCAATCTCTCCCTATCCCATTCTGCTGTCCCCACATGCTTCAAGATTGCCACCATTGTTCCTGTGCCCAAGAAGGCAAAGGTAACTGAACTAAATGACTAACGCCCCGTAGCACTCACCTCTGTCATCATGAAGTGCTTTGAGAGACTAGTCAAGGATCATATTACCTCTACCTTACCTGCCACCCTAGACCCATTTCAATTTGTTCAGGGCCCCAATAGATCCACAGACGATGCAATCGCCATCACTCAGCATTCAACACCATAGTACCCTCCAAGCTCATCATTAAGCTGGAGGCCCAGTGTCTGAACCCCGCCCTGTGCCACTGCATCATAAACTTCCTGACGGGCCACCCCCCTGCTGATCCTCAACACTGGGGCCCCACAAGGGTGCGTGCTCAGCCCCCTCCTGTACTCCCTGTTCACCCATAACTGCTTGGCCAAGCATGCCTCCAATTCAATCATCAAGATTGCAGACGACACAACGTGGCCCTTTTGGCTGTATATTGTGCCCCTCCCACTCTCTCTCCCACCTCATGTTTTACAAGGGTCAGAAATTCCTGACAGAAACTCTTTTTGCTGCCATGGAATAAGGAGGGAGAGAGCCTATGCAGAACAAAGACATTCTTCTTGCCCAAAACTCCTAATCCCCAAATTTGGAGAATTAAACAATATTTATATTTTTGAGACCTGTGATGTCCCACGTCTATCTCAACCTTTTCTATTGTGTTAGTAAGCACCACAGCATTTTAGGCAGCCATTGTTCAAAATGTGTTCATACACACAGTACGATGGGGCATGCACAGGAGGACCAGGAGGTTGATCTTAGACATCTTTTTAGACCTGGGATCCTATCCAGAGTTGACAGGGAGGACAAATCCAGCATGCCTCTCTCCTTCCACACTGAGTCCAAACATACAGTCACTGGGTCTAGTTAGCACTGCAGGATCTAGAGATGGCATCAGTAGACAGGTTTCCATTGGCCCAGATTTATTAGACACTTTTTTTTTTGCAAAACAATCATTGCAACGTGATGGAAACGGCAGATATAGATTGACAAATCCTTTATCTGTTCGACAGCGGCAGGGAAACATTGAAGAACCACAGTGCAATGCTGTGAAGGAGTAAGAATGGCACTGCTAAGATCAGAGATTCATCTCCTGAGTACATACTGTACCTAGTCCCCTGAATACAAACCAAGTAATCTTACATATGTAGTATCTGGGATCTACATCTCTTTATATTAGTTACTATGCTGTTACTAAGCAGTGATGTATTACGGCAGTGTTACGTTACTACACCTAATAGGAAATGCACATGCGCACTATTGTGTCGGGAACTGTGGAGCACGAGAGGTTTTGACTAAACGGAATCTAACTGTACTCCCGTTTCCTGCCTGGTCATTTCTCCACAACACAAATATTACAACAAGAACAAGTTGTAAAATAATGAAATCTTTTAATGGAGCGGTAGGTTCTGTTTTCACACAAAAAACTTATTGTAGTATTTTGTTCATTAGTCCACTGTTAATACAATGCCAAAAATGTTGCATGTTGTATGTTAGCAATCAAGTTTTCAAGATAGAGAACTTTCAGTACAGAGGAAAAAGTGAGGTGATATTTTAATATAATTTGCATCATCATTCCCAATCCTCGTCCAGGGGGTCCAAAGAGGTGAGCTTTTTAGTTTTTTCCCCTAACACCCACACACTGGATTCAACTCAGCAACTCAAGCCTTTGAATTGAATAAGGTATGTGAGTGCTAGGGCAAAAACATACATGTACACCCCTTTGGGACAAGGGTTGGGGAACACTGCTGTACTGAAAGTCCTCCATCTTCAGAACTTCACTGCTGACGTGCACATTATTGGGATTGTATACAGGGTGAAGAAACCAAGGTGGACGTTTGTAATTTGATTGAACTATCCCTTTAATTGGAGTTCCATTGGAGTTCCATTTAGTTAGAGATGCATTTGCTCTAAGCATGTGCTATAAATAAACATTCATTTATTTTATAAAGAAAACTGCTTTTGTCATCTCTTAAGAAGGCTAGGTGAACCGAACGAGTGTGCTCTCATACTCCCTTAAAAGACCTTTGCTTAAAAAACAAGAAAAAAGTGGCAGTAGCACTGTTTGTCCATTTTGAGACGCCATAGATCGCTTTATGTGTTTACAAACATTGCTGAAAATTTGTGGCAGAACAAGGGGGAGTTCTTATAGAACACGATCAAAAAAAGACTATTTACATGTTGCTTATGAGTGCATTTCACACTACTTTTGGATAATAATAATAGGATTTTAAGGCTTGTATGAATGTCCTGCTTCATATAATGTTTGTGTCATCATCACAAATCAACTGCATTATACTTCACTTCAACCAGTAAAAGGGATCTTTTGCTAGCTTTTGCTATAGCCGATATCAATGAACATTAGTATTCCATAATCTTAGCGACTGTTCAAGCAAGAATCAAAACATAATTGTAAGGGTATGAGAACCAAAAAAGTGATTTTATTTAAAAGTAATAACTTAAATCTAGGCTACTGCCTCCAAGAGTAACACGCATTCGTGACGTCAGTGTGCAGTGTACTGAAAAAGGGTCTATTTAACCACTTCCTCAAAATAGTCAAATAACTCAAGAAATATGTCATTAATGTTAGCGATTTTGCTAAGGAGTTCTTAGTCGTGCAATTTTACATCTAACAGATGTTTGGTGCAGTATTTCTCAATGAAAAAAACTGCAAGAAACAGAGTCTTCTAAAGTTGAATGACAACTAAGACTTTATTGAAGAATCCCTACTGTTGACCAATCACCAACGAAGGGGAGTAGACTTCGGCTTGCCTCAAGGTACAAATATGTGGCCGAACAACAGAAAAAAACCTTACCGAATGTCCAAAACAAAAATGTCACAAAATGTCATCAAAATATATGCACAAAATTCTTTTGAATGGGAAGCATGCTGACACCTTATAGACTAACAGAGAGTCTGTGTTACAAATGGTTTCACTAGTCCTACATTGTCACAACGTAGGGTACAAGGGGATAATTGCTGACACTAAAAAAGCAACGTTTGGAAAAGAATTGGTCATGCTTAGGTGAATAAACTGTAAAGGGAAATAAATGGCTACAGTTACCCTGGTAGAAGATTATGACATAAGGTTTCACACAGGTGTGTTAATCTATTTTATCAGTTTTATTTAGAAATGATTTAGTAAGTAACACTTAAAAGCTAAGTCTAATTGTCCTGAATGACATTCAGGAGCAAAAGGTTTTAAATAGTTGTTTTAAATTCATGAAAATAAATAATTTATTGAATTTAATATTGGAATGGAATATAACATTAAATAACACTGGAATAAAACATTTAATAACAATAACGTAACTAATTAATTCAGTGTAACATTGATGTGGCAACTCTCTCATGCTCTGCTATGGCACGATTCTAATTTGTACATAGGTCACAAATAAAGCTATGCCCAGTAAAATTGGAGCACTCATGAGTTCAACTCCTACACTGCTCCCACCTAATCCAGTCCCCACCTGTGACTGAAAACAGGGGGAGAGATGCCAATTTAAAAGCTCTCTCCTAAACACTTAGCTAGCTATCTAGTTATATGACATAAAATGCTGTGTAAAATAGCTAAAAGGCTATAACATGACATTAACTGTAAAGCTATCAGTCACTCGTGGAAACATTTACAACTGCAATTAAGTTACGTTATCTTTTTAATGTATTTTACCTCAGACGATCTGGAAGTAAGGCTTATGCTAACTAGCTAGCTGGCTAGCATTTACCGCTAGGGAAGTTGTTAGCTAGCAAGTTAGCATAAACTAGCTAACTGAGCTAGTCATTGTCTAAATGACAGGTCGAAACACATTCATAACCATTAAGGGGTAATTAGCCCCCAGGGGCCAGTTACCCCCAAGCAGGGCGAGTTGCCCCCAACACACTCATCCAACATATTACTACTTTACTCAAAAACTATCCAAATGTTTCTCTCTAAACAAGATATTATTTATCTTAAGGTTTTCTAATTTATCTTTTTTATTATCTTAAGACTTTAAAAAACAATTATAGATCTAACTTCATTGGAATATATATATTTAAAAAATTACATCTCAAAAATGTGATAAATTTACCACCAAATCGTTTTGTTTAAATATCTACAAAAGTTATATGGATCTGCAGAGAAGAATGGGAGAAACTCCCCAAATACAGGTGTGCCAACCTTGTAGCATCATACCCAAGAAGACAAGGCTGTAATCACTGCTAAATGTTCTTCAACAAAGTTCGGAGTAAAGGGTCTGAATACTAAAATAAATGTGATATTTCAGTTTATTAAATTTGCAAAAACGGTGTCATAGAATCTAGCGGTCAAAAGGGAAATGGTTCCAATAATTTTTCATTTTAGAAACACTTAAAATAAGGGCTATGTTTCATGTATGTTTACATTTACATTTACATTTAAGTCATTTAGCAGACGCTGATACCCATGTACATTTTTCTCGGACAAGGTGACTTTTATCAATATATTTGGCTTTATTTCATCTCAAATTATGAAACACTAATTAGCATCAAACATTATGCACAAACAACAAATAACTGCAAGCGCCTGCATGTCATCTCTAGCTGACACCTTTGCTAACAGGTATTGTGTCAATTTAAAACTTGCACAAGACAGTTCACATATATTTGACCATTTAAATAAATGTAGCCTACTTATTCATTACTACATTTAGCTAACATTATATAGTTAATTCTGACATCCTGACCTTTGACTGGATTCGGCAGTCTTGTCCAGAACATCATTGCATTTGTAGTTCTTTAGGATATCTAATTAGCATTTTATTTCGGGGGGTAAATACAGGCGAATATATTGATCAAAGTCACCTTGTTCTAGAGAGATTTACACGGTTATAAAACCGTTACGCCAGGGTAAGCCTATCTACCACCCTGTGTAAAGCTGGGATATAAAAGATACCCCGTAATAAAAATAAAAATAGCACACTAAAGAGGAATAGGACAACATTCCACAGGCCATAATCAACAGCTTGATCAATTCTATGTGAAGGAGAAGGGTCGGGAGGAGGAGGAGGCAGCGGCAGCTACCCCTTTCTTATGTAATGGGGTAGGGCCATGCCAAGGATCCTGGAATGCACGTACTGTTGCACTGTGTTAGTGGGGGAACAGGAAGTTCCGGGCAGGCGCGCACCAGTCTTCAGTTTAAAGAAAGCGCCAGAACTGTGCAGTTAAGAAGATAACCTTTTGTGTCCGTTTCAATTTATCACTACAGGTATGTAATAACACGTGTAGACTTTCGAAAGGATATGTCATACCATGCTAGGTAACAAATCCAGTAATGTATTATCATGTTTGGTCAAGGTTTGATGTGTTCTTTTTGTGTCAAACTGAGGGAAGAACGTGATAAAAAAACATTTTACAAGTCACACAGCTAGAGACTCTGGGTTTGTCTGAATGGATGTACAT
The DNA here is from genome assembly GCF_029448725.1 of Salvelinus fontinalis. Classification (NCBI taxonomy): domain Eukaryota; kingdom Metazoa; phylum Chordata; class Actinopteri; order Salmoniformes; family Salmonidae; genus Salvelinus; species Salvelinus fontinalis. The sequence continues at coordinate 169,410 of NW_026600409.1, read as the reverse complement.
AATTTTCTCAAGGAAATTTAACAAATAATCTATTTATTTGAGATTTCTGAGTTTGTTTAGCATATTATTGGTTTTGTGTAAAATTCACAAGCTGGTAAAATGGCGGTCCCCAGTCTGTCGGAGTCGACGGACTGTTTACGCGTTGAATGTAATGATTATCGGTTTTCTAACGTTGCATGTGTACTAATATTCAGACACATTCAGTTGTTACTGTCTTTATCTATAAATGTTACTATGGTGTGAACAGGAAATACTTTTGGTTTTTGATTGAAGTAATACAGTGAAGACAAGGTTATTAAGAAAAATAGCGCATAGTGCTGCCTGAAACAAACTGTAACCTTGTACTAAATGGTTTTTGAGTCATTTATGCACACCGAGGTAAAGATAATTTCAGTAGTTTTCTGTAGTTTTCCTTACGTCCACCAACAGCAGTTAGGGACCGTCAACATAGTGACAAATCAAAATGTTCAAATTTCAATAGCTCTTTAACTAATAATCCTAACACTTTCAAAACTGGTTGTAGCGAACCCGATGGCATACACACACATTGCACACCCTTTAGTTTGTCCATTTTCATCTCACATGGTTTTACATGAATTTTTCAACATTTTAAATATCAATAGCTCCTTGGTAATGTGACTTAATTACTTCAAACAAGGTTCAGAATGTCCACTCAGTGGGCCTACACATTGCACACACTTTAGTTGGTCTATTTTCATCTCGCATGATTTTACATGAATTTTTCAACATTTACATTAAATTTCAATTGCTCCTTGGTCATGTGACCTAATGTCCGCTGACTACCCTTCTATATTGCACACTCTTGTTTGTGTCCTGTAAAATCATGTGCTGTAATGTACATTTTTCAAAGTTTCAAATTTGCAATAGCTCCTTGATCATGTCAATTACACACCTAAGAAGCGTGCAGTGGATATACACCCATATTGCATAACCTCTAGTCATGTATCTTCTATATTGTTGTACATTAATATTAGTTTGACAATTAGGGGGTTCAGTCCAGTGTTGTTTACCCATTTCTTTAATATTTATCTACAATAATTGGTAGTTCTAAGTACTTATTTTCCCAGTTTTTTTTTAATTTTTCCACCGTATTTAACGGTGTATTTATAGGAGAGAGACAGATAATCTCCTTTCGTCGTTATTATCAACCATAAAGGAAAAGGGCAAAGTACGAGAGTCATGCTACTAATTGTCCAAAGCAGGGGAGAGTGAGGTAGGCTGCAGTGGGTTTGCTGGTCAGTACATATACTGAACATGTAACCACAGTAATGGTGGCCAGTAAATCAATGAATAAAAATGTAATATTGACAAATTAAACAAATTGTAGACCTTTAATCTTCCTCAACATGTCAACAGACACTTAACTTCAATTAAGTATGAAACATTTCACCGTGTTAATTTTCTCTTTATCCCTGGTTGATGTACATGTCAGAGCCTCTTCAGTGTGGATGGGGTATAGCATACATTTTCAACAACAGACTGCACTTCCAGTTTGTGTTCTTTACTCTGTTGAACTCGTTTTGTCTTCATTCCTAGGCACAGTACGTGGAACCACCGCTGGCATGCAAAACATTCAATCTCAAACAAAACAAAGCGTAACGCGTTATAAATAATATCAATGCAGTATGACAAACGATGAATTAGCCATCCATTGTGTTATATCATAAATTGTCTTACATGCCGTCACTGTTGTCAAAAGATTATAAACATTTAAACATTTCGCAAATAAACACTGGAGTGAGATGTGCAGAAGATGAATGTGCAAGTAGAGCTACTGTGGTGCAAAGGACTAAAATAAATAACAATATGGGGATGAGGTAGTTGGATGGGCTATTTACAGATGAGCTAAGTACAGGTGCAATGATCTGTACGCTGCTCTGATAGCTGATGCTTAAAGATGGTGAGGGAGATATGTCTCCAGCTTCAGTGTTTTTTGCAGTTCGTTCCAGTCATTGGCAGCAGAGAACTGGAAGGAAAGGCGGCCAAAGGAGGAATTGGCTTTGGGGGTGACCAGTGAAATATACCTGCTGGAGCGTGTGCTACGGGTGGGTGCTGCTATGGTGACCAGTGAGCTGAGATAAGGCGGGGCTTTACCTAGCAAGGACTTATAGATGACCTGGAGCCAGTGGGTTTGGCGACGAATATGAAGCGAGGGCCAGCCAACGAGAGCATACAGGTCGCAGTGGTGGGTAGTATATGGGCTTTGGTGACGAAACGGATGGCACTGTGATAGACTGCATCCAATTTGCTGAGTAGAGTGTTGGAGGCTATTTTGAAAATGACATCGCGGAAGTCAAGGATTGGTAGGATAGTCAGTTTTACCAGGGTATGTTTGGCAGCATGAGTGAAGGAGGCTTTGTTGCGAAATAGGAAGCCGATTCTAGATTTAATTTTGGATTGGAGATGCTTAATATGAGTCTGGAAGGAGAGTTTACAGTCTAACCAGACACCTAGGTATTTGTAGTTGTCCACATTAGAGGTCGACCGATTATGATTTTTCAACGCCCATACCGATACCGATTATTGGAGGACCAAAAAAGCCAATACCGATTAATCGGCCGATTTTTAAACAAAAATATTTATATATATTTTGTGTTTATTTGTGATAATGACAATTACAACAATACTGAATTAACACTTATTTTAATATAATACATCAATAAAATCAATTGAGCCTCAAATAAATAATGAAATATGTTCAATTTGGTTTAAATAATGCAAAAACTAAGTGTTGGAGAAGAAAGTAAAAGTGCAATAAGTGCCGTGTAAGAAAGCTAACGTATAAGTTCCTTGCTCAGAACATGAGAACATATGAAAGCTGGTGGTTCCTTTTAACATGAGTCTTCAATATTCCCATGTAAGAAGTTTTAGATTGTAGTTATTATAGGAATTATAGGACTATTTCTCTCTATACCATTTGTATTTCATATACCTTTGACTATTGGATGTTCTTATAGGCACTTTAGTATTGCCAGTGTAACAGTATAGCTTCCATCCCTCTCCTCGCCGCTACCTGGGCTCGAACCAGGAACACATTGACAACAGCCACCCTCGAAGCAGCGTTACCCATGCAGAGCAAGGGGAACAACTACTAGAAGGCTCAGAGCGAGTGACGTTAGAAACGCTATTAGCGCGCACCCCGCTAACTAGCTAGCCATTTCACATCGGTTACACTAGCCTAATCTCGGGAGTTGATAGGCTTGAATTCATAAACAGCAGAGCTGCTGGCGAAACGCACGAAAGTGCTGTTTGAATGAATGCTTACGAGCCTGCTGGTGCCCACCATCGCTCAGTCAGACTGCTCTATCATATCATAGACTTAATTATAACATAATAACAACCAGAAATACGAGCCTTAGGTCATTAATATGGTCGAACCCGGAAACTATCATCTCGAAAACAAAACATTTATTCTTTCAGTGAAATACGGAACCGTTCCGTATTTATCTAATGGGTGGCATCCATCAGTCTAAATATTCCTGTTACATTGCACAACCTTCAATGTTATGTCATAATTACGTAAAAGTCTGGCAAATTAGTTCGCGATGAGCCAGGCGGCCCAAACTGTTGCATATACCTTGACTCTGCGTGCAATGAACGCAAGAGAAGTGACACAATTTCACCTGGTTAATATTGCCAGCTAACCTGGATTTATTTTAGCTAAATATGCAGGTTTAAAAATATATACTTGTGTATTGATTTTAAGAAAGGCATTGATGTTTATGGTTAGGTACACGTTGGAGCAACGACAGTCCTTTTTCGCGAATGCATCGATTATATGCAACGCAGGACACGCTAGATAAACTAGTAATATTATCAACCATGTGTAGTTATAACTAGTGATTATGATTGATTGATTGTTTTTTATAAGATAAGTTTAATGCTAGCTAGCAACTTACCTTGGCTTCTTACTGCATTCGCGTAACAGGCGGGCTCCTCGCGAGGCAGGTGGTTAGAGCATTAAACTAGTTAACCGTAAGGTTGTAAGATTGAATCCCTGAGCTGACAAGGTAAAAATCTGTCGTTCTGACCCTGAACAAGGCAGTTAACCCACCATTCCTAGGGCGTCATTGAAAATAAGAATGTGTTCTTAACTGACTTGCCTAGTTAAATAAAGGTGTTGAAAAAGATTTATTTAAAAAATCTGCATAATCGGCGTCCAAAATTACCGATTGTTATGAAAACTTGAAATCGGCCCTAATTAATCGGCCATTCCAATTAATCGGTCGACCTCTAGTCCACATATTCTAAGTCAGAACTGTCCAGAGTAGTGATGCTAGGCGGGTGGGCAGATGCGGGCAGAGATCGGTTGAAGAGAATGCATTTAGTTTTACTTGCATTTAAGAGAAGTTGGAGGCCACGGAAGAAGAGTTGTATGGCATTGAAGCTCGTCTGGAGGTTAGTTTACACAGTGTCCAAAGAAGTGCCAGAAGTATACAGAATGGTGTTGTTTGCATAGAGGTGGATCAGAGAATCACCAGCCGCAAGAGCAACATCATTGATGTATACAGATAAAAGAGTCGGCCCGAGAATTGAACCCTGTGGCACCCCCATAGAGACTGGCAGAGGTCCGGACAACAGGCCCTCCGATTTGAAACACTGAACTCTGTCTGAGAAGTTGTTGGTGAACCAGGTGAGACAGTCATTTGAGAAACCAAGGCTGTTGAGTCTGCCGATAAGAATGCGGTGATTGACGGAGTCGAAAGCCTTGGCCAGGTCGATGGATACGGCTGCACAGTATTGTCTTTTGTCGATGGCGATTATGATATCGTTTAGGAACTTGAGAGTGGCTGAGGTGCACCCATGACCAGCTCGGAAACCAGATTGCATAGCGGAGAAGGTACGGTGGGATTCGAAATGGTCGGTGATCTGTTTGTTAACTTGGCTTTCGAAGACCTTAGAAAGGCAGGGTAGGATAGATATAGGTCTGTAACAGTTTGGGTCTAGCATGTCTCCCCCTTTGAAGAGGGGGATGACCGCGGCAGTTTACCAATCTTTGGGGATCTCAGATGATATGAAAGAGGTTGAACAGGCTAGTAATAGGGGTTGCAACAATTGCGGCGGATAGTTTTAGAGAGGGTCCAGATTGTCTAACCCAGCTGATTTGTAGGGTTCAGATTTTGCAGTTCTTTCAGAACATCAGCTATCTGGATTTGGGTGAAGGAGAAATGGGGGAGGCTTTGGCAAATTGCTGTGGGGGGTGCAGAACTGTTGCCCGAGGTTGGGGTAGCCAGGTGGAAAGCAAGCCCAGCCTTAGAAAATGCTTATTGAAATTCTCGATAATCGTAGATTTATCAGTGGTGACAGTGTTTCCTAGCCTCAGTGCAGTGGGCAGCTGGGAGGAGGTGCTCTTTTTCTCCATGGACTTTACAGGGTCCCAGAATCTTTTGGAGTTTGTGCTACAGGATGTAAATTTCTGTTTGAAAATGCTAGCCTTTGCTTTCCTAACTGCCTGTGTATATTGGTTCCTAACTTCCCTGAAAAGTTGCTTATCATGGGGGCTATTCAATGCCTGTGCAGTACGCCACAGGATGTTTTTGTGCTGGTCAAGGGCAGTCAAGTCTGGAGTGAACCATGGGCTATATTTGTTCCTGGTTCTAAATTTTTTGAATGGGGCATGCTTATGTAAGATGGTGAGGAAAGCACTTTCAAAGAATAACCAGGCATCCTCTACTGACGGAATGAGGTCAATATCTTTCCAGGATACCCGGGCCAGGTCGATTAGAAAGGCCTGCTCGATTAGAAAGGCCTAAAGTGTTTTAGGGAGCGTTTGACTGTGATGAGGGGTGGTCGTTTGACCGCGGACCCATTACGGACGCAGGCAATGAGGCAGTGATCGCTGAGATCCTGGTTGAAGACAGCAGAGGTGTATTTAGAAGACAGGTTGGTCAGGATGATATCTATGAGGGTGCCCGAGTTTACGGATTTGGGGTTGTACCTGGTAGGTTCCATGATAATTTGGGTGAGATTGAGGGCATCTAGCTTAGATTGGAAGACGGCCAGGGTGTTAAGCATATCCCAGTTTAGGTCACCTAACAGTACATTTACATTTACATTTAAGTCATTTAGCAGACGCTCTTATCCAGAGCGACTTACAAGTTGGTGCATTCACCTTATGATGTCCAGTGGAACAACCACTTTACAATAGTGCATCTAACTCTAAGGGGGGGGGGGGGGGGGGGTTAGAAGGATTACTTTATCCTATCCTAGGTATTCCTTAAAGAGGTGGGGTTTCAGGTGTCTCCGGAAGGTGGTGATTGATTCACCACCTTCCGAGTACGAGCTCTGAAGTACGAGCTCTTTATCTTCAGAGTACGAGCTCTGAAGATAAATGGGGGGCAATTAATTCACATATGGTGTCCAGGGCGCAGATTGGGGCTGAGGGGGGTCTGTAACAAGCAGCAACAGTGAGAGACTTTTTTCTGGAAAGGTGGATTTTTAAAAGTAGAAGCTCGAACTGTTTGGGCACAGACCTGGATAGCATGACAGAACTCTGCAGACTGTCTCTGCAGTAGATTGCAACTCCACCCCCTTTAGCAGTTCTGTATTGGCGGTAAATGAATACACATACATAGAGAAATTTTTCAGCTATGATTTTACCACTCAGAATCCAGAATGGATATGACAATGGGGCCAGCACAGGATGTAATACACCCTTACAACAATCTACTTTTGTTCTTCTTGACTTGTTATCTGGTAAACTGCTACTATGTGTCAAGAAAAGAGCCCCAATTAGGGGTTAGTGTACTCCAGTAAAAAAGGTATGGTTTAGATTAAAAACTATTGCCCTGTGTCCCTGTTCATAGGGGCATGAGAGACTAGTCAATGGTAGAATTGAGTTGGCACTTTATTGGCCCAAACACCCATAGACCCACAAGGTTGAGGTTACTCACGGACAGTAATTAGTAATACTTTTTTTTTTTGCATTGCTGCATTGTGTCTTCTAACTGTCCAAAGTGTTAGGAAATATTTGTTCCCATAAATACAAAGGAGGATGTCTCTCCTCATACCTCTGGCACTTTAGTCAGACTGCCAGACTGTGCACCACAGAGCCAATCAGGAGAGAATACATACAGGTCAACGGTGCCAATTGAAAGTCAAGGGGTGTGTCTGTGCCTTTTTGGATTACTCTCTCTTTACAGAGAACCCCTGTGGTTCAAGTCTGAAAGTGACAGAGCCAGCAGCCAAGAGTTTTTCACAGTATGTCATAAAAAAGTATTACACTTATGAATGTATGTAAAATACTAATATGTATTAGATCCAGTACAATGGAATAACTAAGACCTGAATTTGAATGCAGCGTGTTCCGATTCCTCCTTCTCTTTCTGTCCAGCAGGTCAACCAAAAACACTGGGCCTGATGGTTCATGCAGATACTGGAGAAGCAATATAGAAATGTATTGATCCCTTAAATGATTTTACTATTAAATGACTCATATCACAACCCTCATACCTCTTCACAAAAATTTACCTAAATCAATTTTGGAAAAAGGATTTTACTCACAAAGACGTAGGAATTTATTGTCCCAGTTAGAAATAGTAGGCCATGCATCAAATAACTATTTTCATCTGAAAAACAAACCCTCAAATGCACTATTGCATTTTGTAAGTTGTCTGCAGATGGCTTGTTGTGAATGCACTCAAATATCAAGTCATTATCAGGTTATGTTAACTGCGTTCTAATACTCAACGTTTTTTTCCCACCATCATTTAACCAGGTAGGCTAGTTGAGAACAAGTTCTTATTTACAACTGCGACCTGGCCAAGATAAAGCATAGCAGTGTGAACAGACAACAACACAGAGTTACACATGGTGTAAACAATAAACAAGTCAATAACACAGTGGGGGGGAGTCTATATACTTTGTGTGCAAAAGGCATGAGAAGGTAGGCAATAAATAGGCCATAGGAGCGAATAATCACAATTTAGCAGATTAACACTGGAGTGATAAATCATCAGATGATCATGTGCAAGTAGAGATACTGGTGTGCAAAAGAGCAGAAAAGTAAATAAATAAAAACAGTAAGGGGATGAGGTAGGTAAATTGGGTGGGCTGTTTACAGATGGACTATGTACAGCTGCAGCGATCGGTTAGCTGCTCAGATAGCAGATGTTTAAAGTTGGTGAGGGAAATAAAAGTCTCCAACTTCAGCGATTTTTGCAATTCGTTCCAGTCACAGGCAGCAGAGAACTGAAAGGAAAGGCGGCCAAATGAGGTGTTGGCTTTTGGGATGATCAGTGAGATATACCTGCTGGAGCGCATGGAAGGATTTGTCTTGATGTACAATATATGAAAGTGATGCTATGAAAATGATTCTTTCACGTTTTCAAGCTCACTGTGACTGACAAATCACTGCCTATATCTGTGTTATTAAAAAGAGCATATAAAACATTGTTTTTCATGAGGCCTACCTGTGCACCATCCTTTACGCACCTCTGTTTGAACACCCTGTCCTTGATCCATACCACATACAGCCATTTGCGGATTTTTCAGTGTCCATGTGAAAGATAGTTATTACGAGGATGGACATTTGTTGACAATTTTTTTTTTATGTAACACCAATGTAAAATGAAGTTCTGCAAAGCTTACAGATTTAAGTCTAATAGCATGAGATGAAAGTAGACAAACATCAGTGTGTGATATGAAGGTATAGTCAGTGGACATTCTGAACCTTGTTTGAGGTCGGTAGGCCACATGACCAAGGAACTATTGAAATTCTACATTTTGAAAAATTAATGTAATACCATGTGAGATGAAAATGGACAAACTAAAGGGTGTGCAATGTGTCGGCCCACTGGGTGGACATTCTGAACCTTGTTTGAAGTCAGTAGGTCACATAACCAAGGAGCTATTGAAATTGGAATGTAAAACTAGTTTGTACTTTGTTTACGCTCCCTAACTAATTCAACTTGGAATACAAAATGCTGCTCACATTTCCACATGTTTATTAGCTTTGAAAAGCGAATGAATGTCCAAATCGTGAAATAAGACCTGTGCAATGTTGTGCGCAATTTTTTCAACATCATGACACTTATTTGGAGTCTGTGGCTCAAGTGCTTTGAAAGCTATTGAGGTTTGAAAGCGCGAATATCTGTCGGTATATCCAACTTGAAACTGTCTTTACCTCGGTTTTATGCATTTATCTACTACAGGTTAAGTATTAGCTGTAGCTTGTGGAGCCCCTGCACCTAAATAGAAACGGTACCGGCACCCAAAATGAGTATCAGCAACTATTTCAGTCCAAGTCAACCACTGAATTAGATATTGAACAAGAAAAGATTGAATATATTTAATAGAGTTAATCAAGAATGTGCCAGAACAGTCAAGACAATATATTTTGTGTCTGTTTCTCTTCTACTACTTGCCGACTCAGGTATGAGGCCGGTAACATCAACAGTCAGGACAAACCCAGGCTGCCTCTCTCCTTCCACACTGAGTCCAAACCTACAGTCACTCGGTCCTGCTTGTGACAGTGGAGCCCAGTTTGCACTGCAGGATCCAGAGATGGCATCAGTGAAGCTGGAAGACTGCAGTCAAACACTGGAGCTGAATGTCAACATTAAAGATGAAGAAGAGGAGGAGGAGAAGATAAAGAAATCTGTTTCTCATGGTAAGAGCAGGGTTCTATCTATCCAAGTTTGTTGTTCGTTCCAACTTCCCACTGTGCATAAAAAGTTGCTGTAGATCTGTTTCATGATGAACTGTTTCAATGAGAAGGTAGATGTTATTTCATGCTACTGAGACTTGCATGGTTTGACACCAGTATTGCCAGCATTTGTTTTATTCACTGGGCTGTCTGGAGTGATCAGAGAGTAGACTAAAGAAGTGAAGTAGACAAACTGCCAGTGTTTTAAAGTTCTATGAAATTAGTCTGTGTTGTTACTAACCCTTGTGATAGTGAGTGGAGGATGACACGCCCCTTTTTAGCTTTAATCTCTTACCCACTTTTAGAATAGTTTTATTCCCCTGTATTGTACAGCCTACTGATATGAATACATATGTCACCCGGTACAGACAGAAGAGGACTGGCCACCCCTTTGAGCCTTGTTCCTCTCTACGTTTCTTCCTAGGTTCCTGCTTTCTAGGGAGTTTTTTGTGGCCACTATGCTTTTATATCTGCATTACTTGCTCTTTGGGGATTGAGGCAGGGTTTCTGTTAAGCACTTTGTGATAACTGCTGATGTAAGAAGGGCTTCCTAATATATACATTTGATTGACATGTATATCGCACCAACTGACTGGTTCTTCTGATGTTGTTCACACAGGAGACCATGTTGAGACATTCTCTACATCCAGAGAGCAACTGCAGGAAGATCAGAGCTAAGAGGTCTCACCACTGCCCACATTGTGAGGAGCTTTTCCCAATTCTATCAAAGCTAAAAATACACCTAAAAATACACACAGGAAAGAATCTGTATCCCTGCTCTGACTGTGGGAAGAGATTCACAACATCAGGGTCTCTGACAGTTCATCAGAGATTGCACACTGGAGAGAAGCCGTACTCCTGCTCTGACTGTGTAAGATGCTTCACAACATCAGCTCATCTAGAAGTTCATCAGAGAACACACACAGGAGAGAAGCCTTACTCCTGCTCTGACTGTGGAACAAGCTTCTCTCTACTGTGCAACTTAAAAACACATGAACATATACATACAGGAGTGAAGCCTTATTCCTGCTCTGACTGTGGAAAGAGTTTCTCTCTACTGTGCAACTTAAAAACACATAAACGTAGACATACAGGACTGAAGCCTTACCCCTGCTCTGAATGTGTAAAATGCTTCACAACATCAACTGAGCTAAAAGTTCACCAGAGAACACACACAGGAGAGAAGCCTTACTCCTGCTTTGACTGTGGGGTGAGTTTCTCCCAACGGTGCACCTTAAAACAACATGAACGTATACACACAGGAGAGAAGCCTTACTCCTGCTCTGACTGTGGAAGGATTTTCTCTCAACCGGGCCCCTTAAAAAGACATGAACGTATGCATACAGGAGTGAAGACTTACTCCTGCTCTGACTGATTAAAATGCTTCACAACATCAGGTCAGCTAGAAGTTCATCAGAGAACAGACACAGGAGAGAAGCCTTCTGCTCTTAATGTGGCAAGAGTAACTCAAGTGAAAGTCACCAAGTAGAATACTACTTGAGTAAAAGTTTTTGGTTGTAAATATACTTAAGTATTAAAACTAAAAGTATGAATAATTTCAAATTTCTTAAATTAACCTCTATGGGTTGGGTGTCCCTAAAACGGGACGGTTGTTGCTAATGTGACTATAATGACGTTGTATACAACAGCCAACTTTTCGGGGACATAGACATGTCTTTTATATGGGCAGAAAGCTTAAATTCTTGTTAATCTAACTGCATTGTCCAATTAACAGTAGCTATTACAGTGAAAAAATACCATGCTATTGTTTGAGGAGAGTGCACAACAACTTTTATCATGGCAACTGGTTTAAATACTTTCACCTCTGAAGGTAAATAATGTACTTACATTCAGTAATGTTGCCCTGATTTGTCATCCTGAGGGTCCTAGAGATAAAATGTAGCATAGTTTAGTTTGATAAAATCAGTTTTTATGTTCAAATGTAGGTACCAGGTTCTACATTTTGAACCCCTGCTGTCTCTTTGCTTCAGGTGCTGAGCTACAGGCAGTTAGATTTGGGTATGTCATTTTAGGTGAAAATGTAAAAAAAGGGTAAGATTCTTAAAAGGTTTTTAAGTGAACCAGACGACACAATTGTTTTTTTTTAAAGTACGGCTAGCCAGGAGGCTCACTCCAACACCATTTACACACTCCAACACTCCAGCACTCCAACACCATTTACACACTCCAACACCATTTACACACTCCAGCACTCCAACACCATTTACACACTCCAACACCATTTACACACTCCAACACCATTTACACACTCCAACACCATTTACACACTCCAACACCATTTACACACTCCAACACCATTTACACACTCCAACACCATTTACACACTCCAACACCATTTACACACTCCAACACCATTTACAAATGGAGCATTTGTGTTTTAGTGAGTCTGTCAGATCAGGCAGTAGGGATGACCAGGGATGTTATCTTGATAAGTGTGGGAATTGGACCATTTTCTGTCCTGGTAATCATATAAAATGTAACTAGTACTTTTGGGTGTCTGGGAAAATATATGGAGTAAAAAAGTACATTTCCTTTAGAAATTTTGTTAAATAAAAGTAAAAATTGGCCATAAAATATAAATGGTAAAGTACAAATACCCCAAAAACTTCTTAAGTAAAAATTATTTAAAGAACTACTTTACACCACTGTATGCATCCATGCTGTGTGTCAGCATTGCAGGCTGGTGGTGTGAAGGGGTGGGGTGTGTTTTCAGGAAACACATTGGCCCCCTTGATAAAAGTTGAACAATGTTTGAATGCCACAGGATATCTAAACATCATTGCCAATCAAATTTGATTTGTCACATACACATGGTTAGCAGATGTTAATGCGAGTGTAGCGAAAGGCTTGTGCTTCTAGTTCCGACAATGCAGTAATAACCAACGAGTAGTCTAACCTAACAATTTCACAACAACTACCTCATATACACAAGTGTAAAGGGATGAAGAATATGTACATAAAGATATATGAATGAGTGATGATACAGAACGGCATAGGCAAGATGCAGTAGATGGTACAGAGGACAGTATATACATATGAGATGAGTAATGTAGGGTATGTAAACATTATATTAAGTGGCATTGTTTAAAGTGGCTAGGGATACATTTTTACATATGTTTTTCCATTATTAAAGTGGCTGGAGTTGAGGTGCATCCCTTCATGGCAGCAGTGTATCCATCTGCAAAAGGATTTTTTTTCTGCAGGATTATGCCACAAGGCTTGTCCAGGAATGGTTCCAAGAACATGACAATGAATTCAGATTACTCAATTCACTGTAATTGTGCATCTGTGGGAGGAGATGGAACAAGCAATTCGGAGTAGATCCACTCCCAGCCAACTTGACACAATTGTAGGAAACATTGGAGTCAACATGGGCCATATATTTGGTCCCTGTGGAACGCTCTCAACACCTTGGACAGTCTACGCCCCAATGAATTGAGGCTGTTCTGAGGACAAAGGGAGGTGCAACTCCATATCAGAAAGGTGTTCCTAATGTTTTGTACACTCAGTGTATATCAGATAAAGATGGTGTGATGATCAGTGTTTAGCGTTAGTTTGGGTGGATTATTTTATATTACTAAACAACTTTAGTTTAATGATAAACAGGCTATGAATCGACTACTTGTTTATTAATTTGTATTTTAATATTAGATTCATTATTTTAGTCATTGATGATGAATGTATTTGAATAACTGTATTGAAGTTAATTAATCTGGCGGCAGGTAGCCTAGCGGTTAAGTGTTGGGCCAGTGACTGAAAGGTTGCTGGTTTGAATCCAGAGCCGACTAGGTGAAAAATCTGTCATTGTGCCATTGAATAAGCCAATTACCTCTTATTTGTCCTGTAAGTCGCTCTGAATAAGAGCATCTGCTAAATGACAAGAATGTAATGGGAAAAAAAATTTGAACATGAATTTATGCTGGGCAAACACTTTTTTCTCTCAAATGAAATAAACTGTTTGAAGTGAAATACTGTATATACAATACACAACATTAGAGGTACAAGACCATAGTAAACTAGACTATGTAGCTGCTGCTGTTAGTAGCCTACAGTTTCCATGCAATACAGCATGTCAAATCCCTAATGATTAGGTGTATAGGCTGCTACATTTAGTTTTTACTTGTGTCTGTCGGGAGTGATGTGTTATCAGGCTGAATACCTACCAGAGGGAAGTGGAGAGCGCGCCTTGAGCTTTGTGCGTTGTGCCCGGCCCGCCCCGCCCGACATGGTCAAGAGAGACAAAGGGCCTGCAGCAGCACTCTGATGTGAAGACCTGTACAAAAATGTACGATTGTAGTACAATGAAAAAAATATAGCATGGTATTTTCATGGAATGGCAGTGACCTAAAAACAATATATGTTTTCCATTGTACTAGAGGCCTAGGAACATAGAAGAAACTGACAGACGTGTCATAATAGCCTGGAACTAAAGCTGCACTGGGAGACACATTTGAAATTGAATACATGCATCAGGGTGGAAACAATCACAGTAAAACACAATTTAAATGTATTGTTGGAAGGGCTGTGGTCACCATTCATGTAATACATTAAATATATACATCAGATGGTTTTGGGGAGCTATTTCTTAGGGTTTTCACAGGTACATTATTTACCCATTTCAATCTTATACCAACCAACCCTATGCTTGGTGTGACTGTTATGGTCAGAGCAGACCATCTGATATGCCCTTAAATATTGTAATATGCAACCTGGAATTAAAATGTAAGAGGACCAGTGCTTCTACAGTGAAACACATCTCACATCTGTGCTGTTTGAGAGAGATGTTGTTAGACTACATTGTATCATTGTTTCCTCTTCTGAGGGCACTGGTGGGGAACAACATTTCAATTCACATAGACAATGAGTCCTTCAAGGTTTCACTATACCTGTTTGAATTATCTGTATTGTGATGATGGGGGAAATTGAATTGACAATATACAATGGGGGTTGGTAACTAGGTTTGTTCTCCAATCAATTTGTTGCTGAGTTAGTAGCTAGTCTGCGGGCCAGAACATAATTAGCCTATTAACAAATAGCCAATAGCTGCCCAATTCATAGTCCTACACAGTGTAGGCTACAATACACATTTAACACATGTGGTTAGTGGGCTAATCAATTCAATGACCATAACATAATGTCCATCTGATTACAGTGGTAAAATCACCAATGTCTATATTAATAGTCCTACCTGTTCTATTACAATATATTCATCGTATTCCTGTCATTTTAAGCCAGTGTGTCTTGTTTGCAGTGTGTCAGTTCAATCTGAAATGTCATTATGAATCTAAGCATGGTACTTTCAGAAGTAGATGTTCCACCCCAGACATGAGGCTGAAGTCTGATGCAGAAAGGAAGGTGGGCCTAAGGACTGAACACCCTATGTACTTTAGAGTAGCGATTTTAGCATGTACATATTTTATTATTATTATTTAACCTTTATTTAACTAGAAGGTTCTCATCGACTTCCACAAATCCACAAGGAGTCAGTAGAAACCATATTTGTTTAAGCAAGTCAGTCATATCAGCAGTAAATTAGGCAGAATTAACTGTTTCGCTGCCTCACTAGACTCCGGTGGCTAATAGCCAGGTGCAGCGGTGGTAAGGATTCACTCCATGGTGCTGAAAGGAAAGCTCAAGCTTTATGCTGGATTAACAAAAACTTTTAAACAAATGGTTTAATTGAGCTGTTCTTGCCACAATATGGACTTGGTCTTTTACCAAATAGGCCTATATTCTGTATACCACCCCTACCTTGTCACAACACAACTGATTTGCTCAAACACATTAAGAAGGAAATAAATTCCACCAATTCACACACATGATAATTGAAATGCATTACAGGTAACTACCTCATGAAGCTGGTTGAGAGAATGTCAAGAGTGTGCAAAGGGTGGCTACGAAGAATCTCAAATATATTATATATTTTGATTTGTTTAACACTTTTTTTGGTTAATACATTATTCCGTATGTGCTATTTCATAGTTTTGATGTCTTCACTATTATTCTACAATGTAGAAAATAGTAAAATGTATTCATATCAGTAGGCTGTACAATACAGGGGAATATAACTATTCTAAAAGTGGGTAAGAGTTGAAAGCTAAAAAGGGGCGTGTCATCCTCTAATCACTATCACAAGGGTTAGTAACTACACAGACTCATTTCATATAATTTTTTTTTTTTAATTAAATAACAGCATTTTATTAGGTACCAAAGTCCAGAGACAACATTTCCCATTCAATTCAAGAATTACCCACTATCTTCCGGATAATGTAACCAGAGAGGACGCTTGTGTTACCTTTCTCTACACCATTACAGTATTCATTTCAACATACCTTTTCCATGGCCCTTTGTTAGAGTTCAATATATACCCAAGACTATATTGAGGGTCAGACTGTTGTAATGTCCAGTTTATTATGTAAATAGTCTTGTAGAACTCTGGTACTGATGGTCCATTTGAGGGTGAGTCATTGATATGAATGTTTAGAGTGAAAGAACTGTGACCTCACATGTGATGGCCCACATCTACCACAACCTTTCCTATTGTGTTAGTCAGCACCACAGCATTTTAGCAGCCATTGTTCAAAATGTGTTCATACAAACAGTACGATGGGAGGGGATGTAGCATGCACAGGGGAGGACCAGGAGGTTGATCTCAGACTTCTATTTAGAACTGGGATTCTATCCAGAGTTGATTGACTGACAGTGAGGACAAACCTGGCCTGCCTCTCTCCTTCCACACTCCAATTTACAACATAACATACATAGGCATTTCATCATTAAGTCCTTTAGGAAATAATGTCTGGAGGGTGAAAATCCAAATAAATGACATTATTACGTGTTCCACCACCCATGTTATTTACATTATTAAATGTCCATGTGGGCTCTGCTATGTCGGTAAAACCTCCCGCTCTCTCAAACAGAGAATTAGTGAACATAAAAGTTAAATCAGGAGAAACGACAGGGATTATCCAGTCGCTGTACATTTCAATGACCTGAAGCATGACATTTCCACCTTTAGATTTTGTGGCATAGAGAAAGTTAAGATATCAGACAGGGGAGGAGATATTAATAATACTCTGAGTAAAAGAGAATGTTTTTGGATTTTCAACCTCCAAACATTATTTCCTAAAGGACTTAATGATGAAATGCCTATGTATGTTATGTTGTGAATTTGAACATGAATTATGTGCCTATTGAAGATTACTCTGATGTTTTTCGTACGATGTACCCAATGATTAATGAAAACTTACTATGTCCTCATTGTGGTTTTACAGACGTGTTTAATACATCTTATTTATACACTTCTGTAATATTTATGAAATGCATATTGTTATATTTGGTAGCACTTATTTGTTTTTCCTTTGCCTCCGACCCCTTTCGATGTGTGGAACGGATGTGGGTGGGGCTAGGTCTACATAAGGGTGCTAATTTTAAAAAATTGACAATAGCTCTGACGGAGGTGGTGAGGCCGATACGTAAAGCTCATTAAATATCAGTGATACTACCAAGAGCAGTGTGCGGTTTCCTTTTTCCTTCATACCACCTTTATCAAACTCCAGAAAAACACCTTTTATACCACCTTTGTATAACACCTTTATTCAACTCCAGAAAAACACCTTTAATACCATAAAAAAAAAAAAAACTTTATTTGATGAGGCAAGTCAGTTAAGAACAAATTATTATTTACAATGACGGTCTATTGGGGTCATTGTAGGTTAACTGCCCTGTTCAGAACAACAGATTTTTTACCTTGTCAGCTCAGGGATTTGATCCAGCAACCTTCCAGTTACTGGCCCCAAGCTCTAACCACAAAAACCTTCACATGACCCTACAAAGGGCTTTGGTACCTGTCATAGAAAAATTAACTTCACTGGATTTTGAAATACTAAAATTGATTCTAGAACACCTGCTGCCCCGAGATTATCAGACTCCGGTAGCTTCTTATTGTTGAAAGACAACAATCGTTTTTTTTTTCACCTCTTCCACACTGACTTTACGGAATTCAAAAGTACATTTCTTGTCTTTCATAATTTGGTCAGATATACTTGGATGTGTAGTGTCAGCGTTTGTTGCTGGCATGTCATCCCTAAGTTTGTTTGTCTTGGCAATAGCAGTGGGTTTTGTGATGAATGAGACATCTGATTCAATGTATGAAGGAGCTGAGTTAGCTTTTTCCCCCAGAATTTTGTTGAATGTGCTCCAAAGCTTTTTACTATAATTCTTTATATAATTTATCTTGGTTTCATAGTATAGTTTACTTTTATTTAGTTTAGTCACACGCTTTCTTAATTTGCAGTACATTTGCCAATCAGTTGGGCTGCCAGACTTATTTGCCATACCTTTTGCCTCATCCCTCTCAACCCATACAATTGTTCACTTCCTCATCAATCCAAGGAGATTTAACCGTTTTACAGTCATTTCCTTAATAGGTGAGTGCTTATTAGTAACTGGAATAATCAATTTCATAAATGTGTCAAGTCCAGCGTCTGGTTGCTCCTCAGTACACTCCACAGACCAGCACATATTATAGAAATAGCATTTCACAATCAACATCTTGATAAACTCTATGCAAAGGAGATGTGTCCTGGCAGAGGCTACGACCCCCTTCTCTTGTAATGGGGTAGAACCTTCCCAAGGATGCCGGAATGCACGGACGGTGTTAGTGGAAGAACAGGAAGTTCCGGGCAGGCGCGCACCATTCTCCAGTGTAAAGAAAGCGCCAGAACGGTGCAGTCAAGAAGATAACCTTCGTGTCCGTTTCTATTTATTACTACAGGTATGTAATAGCACGTTTAAACTTTCTAAAGAATATATTTACTTGAGATTTCTGAATTCGTTCACGAGCTCGTAAAATGGCGGCGTCACTCGGTCTGCGTCAATTTCTTTTATTGCAACAATAATAACAAAATTACACATCAATACAGGGACATTCCTGTGAATACAATGATAAAAAGTCCAGGCAGAGGGAGACAATTTCATAGTTGCACTACTGTTTTGAAGCTGAATGTAATGATTATCAGTTTTCTACATGTGTACTAATATTCAGACACATTACGTTGTTTCTATCTTTATCTATAAATGTTACTATGGTGTGAACAGACATACTATTGGTTTTGATTGAAATAATACAGCGAAGACGAGGTTATTAAGGAAAATAGTACATAGTGCTGCCTAAAACAAAAGGCAACCTTGTACTAAATGTTTTTTGAGTCATTTATGCGAATTCAGGAAATCTATAGATTAAGTGCACTTAAGTTGTGTAGCCTGGTTTAAATTGTAAACTTTGTCTAATGTGAATTAATTCATGTTTTGTTGTCAATGTTTAGCTACCAGATCTATTGAAATGAGATCAGTGCTTGACTTGGACAGGAGCTCACCGGAGCTGAGTACCGGCACCTCAAATGTCTACTGTTTGAGCTCATGTTCCTCTTATAGAATATTAGCTCAACAGTATTGTGGTGCTCCTGCACCTAAATTGAAACAATATTTTTAGAGAATAAAGAAAGTGCCATAACTGTCAAGACTAACTTTTGTATCCGTTTCTCTTTATTACTTCAGGCCAACTCAGATTAAGTCTGAGGGCGGAAACATCAACAGTGAGGACAAACCCAGCCTGCCTCTCTCCTTCCACACGGAGTCCAAGCATACAGTCACTGGGTCCTGATTGTGACCGCGAGGCCCAGTTTGCACCGCAGGATCCAGAGATGGCATCAGTGAAGCTGGAAGACTGCAGTCAAACACTGGAGCTGAATGTCAACATTAAAGATGAAGAAGAGGAGGAGAAGATTGGGAAATCTGTTTCTCATGGTAAGAGCAGGTTTTATCTCACTAAGTTTGTGCTATTCATTCCAAATTCCCACTGTGTATGAAAGTTGCAGTAGAACTGTTTCATGATGAACTGTTTCAATGAGAAGGTAGATGTTATTTCATGCTACTGACACTTGCATGGTTTGACACCAGTATTGCCAGCATTCGTTTTACTCACTGGGCTATCTGGAGTGATCACTAAATAATTGAAGTAGTGTTTTAAAGTTCTATGAAATGAGCCTGTGGAGTTACTAAACCTTGTGATAGTGAGTAGAGGATGACACGCCCCATCTTACCCACTTTTAGAAAAGATTTATTCCCCTTTTGTATTGCACAGCCTTCTTATATGAATACATACAGTGCATTCGGAAAGTATTCAGACCCCTTGACTTTTTCCACATTTTGTTACATTACAGCCTTATTCTAAAATTGATTAAATAAAAAAATATTCATCAATGTTCCTCACAAAGGAAACAGTTTTTTTTAGAAATGTTTGTACATGTATTAAAAATTCAAAACAGAAATACCTTTATTTACATAAGTATTCAGGCCCTTTGCTATGAGACTTGACATTGAGCTCAGGTGCATCCTGTTTCCATTAGATATGTTTCTACGGCTTGATTGTTGTCAACCTGTGGTAAATTCAATTGATTGGACATGATTTAGAAAGGTACACACCTGTCTATATAAGGTCCCACATTTGTCAGTGCATGTCAGAGTAAAAACCAAGCCATGAGGTCGACGGAATTGTCCGTAGAGCTCCATGAAAGGATTATGTTGAGGCACAGATCTGGGGAAGGAAACCAAAACATTTCCAAATAAAACGTGTAATATGCAGATAAAGCAGATACCTCTAAGAACTAGAGCCAATAAAAATCGAGGATTTACAGTTCCAATGATTCTAGAATATCACCGGTTTGGAAAAACTCACAAAACGGATCTCAAATATTATGAAACTCTGGGGCTTTCTTTTTCACTATATAAATAGATTATTCAAGAGTCAGACTTGACGTTAATTATTTTAACCAATGACCAAGTGAGGGGGAACTCACATACTTCCAGTGGAGAGCAATTGAACTTCTAGCTTGTAATAGCCAGAGGTCAAACATTTTCTTTTCTCTCCTATGTAAAGAGATATTCTCTGGGTAAAGATTTAGGAGGCATAGTTTAGGGATTAGTGGTATTGGGGTAGAGGTCATCTTAGAGATATAGCGCAGTACTGAGCTCCAAAACGTTTGTATCTCAGCACATTCCTCCAGGCAATGATACAAGGTACCTAAATGCGTGTTACACTTAACACACAGGTCTGAGGTATTAGGGTCAAATTTGTGGGGCTTAACAAGGGTGATACATGTTCTCATTGTCCAATTGTATTGCAACAATCTCAGGGGGATGTTTATTGTCTGGGTCTGAGCTCGAGAGCATATCATACCCCAATACACTGTACATATCCAAAAGTGGACCTAGAAGTTTGTCCTTAAATATCTATTGGGAGCCCATCTGGACCTGCCTCTTTACCTCCCTTCCTATTGAAAATAGCATCAGATATTTCAACACCATCCAATTCCTTTTCCAGATCCAATTTAGTGTCTGAAATAGAGGCAACATCAAGACCTGATTAGTTCTCAGGAGATTCAGAGTTGTAAAGTGTGTTGTAGTAGGAAGCAAATGTTTGGTTTATTTCCACAGGATCCATTAATAATTGTCCTGTTAATTATGAATTGCATGAATGGCTCAGTCTGAATTGAACTTCTTAATGCGCCAGGCCAGCAATTTACCAGGTTTTTCACCTTGATCATAGAAGGACTGTTTCAGCCTAGTTAAACTGTTTTCAGCCTTTGAGGTGGAAAGTTATTTATACTGAGATTTAGGAGCAAATAATTCCTTGTTTACTTTAACTGAGTTATCTAAAAAATTTCTTTGAGTTGATTTGAAACTGGTAGAATATATAGTTTGCCCCCAAATACATGCTTAGGGGGCTTTCAATCTGGTACTCACTGACGTTTGGTTAGTGTTCAATACATGACAAGATCCTGAGGGCCATTGTTCTGCCATTCATCCGCCGCCATCACCTCATGTTTCATCATGACAATGCGCAGCCCGATGTCGCAAGACTCTGTACACAATTGAAAATGCTGAACATGTCCCAATTCCATGGCCTGCGTACTCACCAGACATGTCACCCTTTGAGCATGTTCGGGATGGTCTGGAGCGACGTGTACGACAGCTTATTCCAGTTCCCTCCTATATCCAGGAATTTCGCACAACCATTGAAGAGGAGTGGGACAACATTCCAGATGCCACAATCAACAGCCTGAATAACTCTATGTAAAGGAGATGTGTCCTGGAGGAGGCAGTTGCAGCTACCCACTTCTCCAGTGCTTCATTTGTTTGTAATTTGGGAGGTGCTGGAACCAAAAGTGAATCCAAGAGGGTGGTGACCTGGGGGGCTCTGAGGTACCAGAACACATGAAATAAAATACCTTTTTAATAAAGCATTGCATGCATTATCATGGCTTTAGCGTACTGGCAAAGAGCAGTGGTGTGGAGCCGCTTGCAGAATTTGCACACATGGAGTACATTTATTGTAGCCTGGAGTCCGGGAAAAATGTGGCCTTTTATAAATGGATTTCATGCGGTTCTACATAATTTTAGATAGCTGGAGACTTTTGCAGAATCTTTTTTAATACCTCACAAATGACCAAAATGACAGACTGCTTTGACACTGACAAACTGAGACTCTGAGGTCAATAAAAATGACCGTGTCGCTAATCCATCAATAGCCTAGGCCAGGTGTGAGGAGAAACACATTGTACAATATGAGGAGGAAGTTATAGTCCTAACTTCTTGTCAATAGGGGGGGCCATTTCGACTTTGTAAAAATTTCGTTCCCAAATTAAACTGCCTCGTACTCAATTCTTGCTCGTACAATATGCATATTATTATTACTATTGGATAGAAAACACTCTCTAGTTTCTAAAACCGTTTGAATTATATCTGTGAGTAAAACAGAACTCGAGTTGGAGCAATCTTCCTGTCAGGAAGTGAGAAATCTGAAATTGGGAACTCTGTTCCTGGGTCAGTTAAATAATTTGCAATTATTCTATTGGTCGACAAGCACTGCATACGATTTCCCCTAGATGTCAGCAAGCGTTGAGAATTGAAATGGTGTTGCTAGGTAGATCTGAGGCAGTATAAATAGGCTTGGCACGAGGGGTGCACCCTTTTCATCGTTCGCCATGACGCAAGACAGACCTCAGGATGGCATTCTGAGAAGCTCACGTTATCGGCGTTAGATATATCCGGCTCTGATTTTATTCGATATAGGTGTTAGAAACATCATAACGTAGTTATTTTAAACCGAGTTATATCAGTTTATATGAGTATATTGCGATTTTCGGAATTTTCTTTGTCCTGCGTTTTGAAGAGTTGGGCATGTCTGGGCCACATAGCTAATGTTTGCTGCTAATTACATGGTTGAAGACGACATTCTACAGCCGAGCAACGATTATTATGGACAAAGTACACCTTGCCCAAGATTCTGATGGAAGCTCAACAAATAGTAAGAAGTCTTTGCTGTTAATTCGTATTTATGTTGAAAAATGTTAAACAATAATTCCGCCATTAATTTCGGCACGGTCTCGCTGTAACGCACACTGTATGTCGTAGTAACGTTAATTTTAAAAATCTAACACAGCGGTTGCATTAAGAACTAATGTATCTTTCATTTGCTGTCCAATCTGTATTTTTTAGTCAAGTTTACGATTAGTTATTGATTAGATTAGGTGCCTCTCCAAGATGGCGCCGGACAGATTGCTTGAAGTTTGGCTACTGTTGACATTGTATAACCACGATTTGTGCCGCTACATATGCACATTTTCGAACAAACCCTTTATGCATTGTGTAATATGATGTTACAGGACTGTCATCTGATGAAGTTTATGAAGGTTAGTCAAAAATTGTATATCTTTTGCTGGTTTGTTACGATCGCTAACCTTTGCTGCTAGTAAATGGCTTGTGTTTCTGGCTATTGTGGTAAGCTAATATAATGCTATATTGTGTTTTCGCTGTAAAACACTTAAAAAATCGGAAATATTGGCTGGATTCACAAGATGTTTGTCTTTCATTTGCTGTACACCATATATTTTTCAGAAATGTTTTATGATGAGTATTTAGGTATTTGACGTTGGTCTCTGTAATTATTCTGGCTGCTTCGGCGCTATTTCAGAATGCAGCTGCAATGTAGAACTGTGATTTATACCTGAAATATGCAAATTTTTCTAACAAAACATATGCTATACAATAAATCTGTTATCAGACTGTCATCTGATTAAGTTGTTTCTTGGTTAGTGACTATTTATATCTTTATTTGGTCGAATTTGTGATAGCTACCTATGCAGGGAAAAAAATGGTGGGGAAAAAAAGTTGTGTCTTTTGCTATGGTGGTTAGCTAATAGAAATACATATTGTGTCTTCCCTGTAAAACATTTTAAAAATCAGAAATGATGGCTGGATTCACAAGATGTGTATCTTTCATTTGGTGTCTTGGACTTGTGATTTCATGAACATTTTATTATATGATATCCCTGTGGCTTTAGGCTAGGCTATGCTAGTCAGCTTTTTTGATGGGGGGGATCCCGGATCCGGGTTTGTGACTCGTTAGAGGCTAAACAAGCTTTCCAGTTTCACTGACTCACCCAATAATGTGCAGCTCACTCACCAGCCAAAAGCTTCTCTCTCTTGCTTTACTTTGTAAAACTATGCTGTTCGCTCAATAGGCCTATTTGGAAGTTGATAACTTGGTAACAGACAGATTAGTATGTTCTATTCAGCAGGATCTATTTGCTTTACAACCTGTGTTTTCTAGCGACTTGTATTAGAAATATTGTAGGAAATAAATGATGAAGTGCAATGCTGGAGAGATGAGTTGCCGGCTCATGTCTATAACAGCACAGAGAGGGAGAGAGATCATAGAAAGTGAATCTCATTTTAGTTCTGTGAGAGATACAGGCGTGCTTCTCTCTCACCACAGTAATGGTCACGCCTTGGTCTAAATAGGCTACAATGTTGCATAAACCCGGGACGGCCCAACATGAATCAATTCTTAGAATATCAGGCACGTTTTCACATTACGTTTTTTAGGAGGCATGACAATTACAGAGAAATCCAAATGTAACTACTCTGATTGCTTTTATTAGGATTTTTACATTGCAAATAGTGGAAATTTATTTTTGAAGTACCGCTCTTCTCATATAATGGGGTAGGGACATAATAATTCCTGAAAGCACAGAGGGTTGCACCTTATTTTTTTATAACTAAACCGGTCGTTTCCAATGGGAAGAGATGAGTCATAGTGGGCAGAGCCAAGCACAAGCTAGCGAGATCCTATTGGCACGTCCTAGCACACATCTGCATATTTCTATTAGGGAACGCCTCCTCTGTGAATATTTATTATGGATCCCCATTAGCTGCTGCTGTTTTTTTTAAATCAAATTTTTCTGCATACTTGTGGAATAGAGTTCCATGCAGTCATGGCTCTATGTAGTACTGTGCGCCTCCCATAGTCTGTTCTGGGGCATAGCGGGCAGAGCCAAGCACAAGGTAACGAGATCCTATTAGTGTGTTCTAGCACACATCTGCATATTTCTGTTAGGGAACACCACCTCTGTGAAGCGCCCGTGTGCAATAACTCAAGTCACCTTTGCGTTCCTTCTAAACAAAGCAATTTATTTAAATAATATATAAAAAATAAACTTCTGCAAAGGGTAATGTCTACAAAACGTAGTCCACTCAGTTCATAACAGAATTTAGTTTGCAGTGAGTGGAAACGCTAAGCGGATGCTTCACATTTATACATCCGGTGAAATATCTGTCTCATTGTTCTATCTGTGGCTGCACTGTGGTAGTGGGGGAACAGGAAGTTCCAGACAGGCACGCACCATTCTTCAGAATCAAGAAAGTGCAAGAACTGTTATGTTAAGAAGATAACCCTTGTGTCCGTTTCTATTTATTACTACAGGTATGTAATGGCACGTTTAAACTTTTTAATTTCGAAAGAACATGTCATTCCATGCTAGGTAACATCCGTTAAGGTATTATCACGTTTGGTAAAGGGTTATTATTTTTGTGTCAAACCGAGTGAATGTGATACACAGATATTCACATAGCTAGACAGTTTGGGTTTGTCTGAATGGATGTACATAATTTCCTCAAGGTCATTTAATAAAGAATCCATTTATTTGAGATTTCTGAGTTCGTTTAGCATGTTATTGGTTTTGTGTAAAATTCACGAACTGGTAAAATGGCGGCGCCGACTCGGTCTGCGTCAACGAACTAAAATGCGCGTGCAGATAGACAATTTCACGGTCACAATACAGTTTTGAAGCTTAAAACTTCTTAGGGCTGCAATCCCGTTAAGGGGATCGATATGACAACAGCCAGTGAAAGTGCAGGGCGCCAAATTCAAACAACAGAAATCTCATAATTAAAATTCCTCAAACATACAAGTATTTTACACCATTTTAAAGATAAACTTGTTGTTAATCCCACCACAGTGTCCGATTTCAAAAAGGCTTTACAGCGAAGCACCACAAACGATTATGTTAGGTCACTGCCAAAACACAGCCATTTTTCCAGCCAAAGACAGGAGTCACAATAAGCAGAAATAGAGAGAAAATTAATCACTAACCTTTGATGATCTTCATCAGATGACACTCATAGGACTTCATGTTACACAATACATGTATGTTTTGTACGGTAAAGTTCATATTTATATTAAAAAATCTCAGTATACATTGGCGCTTTATGTTCAGTAGTTCCAAAAAATCCGGTGATTTTGCAGAGAGCCACATCAATTTCCAGAAATACTCATAATAAACTTTGATCAAAGATCAAGTGTAATACGTGGACTTTTAGATCCACTTCTCCTTAATGCAACCGCTGTGTCAGATTTCAAAAAGGCAAACCATGCAATAATCTGAGGTCGGCGCTCAGAGCCCAATCAATCCATACAGGTACCCGCCATATTGTGCAGTCAACAGAAGTCAGAAATAACATTATAAATATTCACTTACCTTTAATGATCTTCATCAGAATGCACTCCCAGGAATCCCAGTTCCACAATAAATGTTTGATTTGTTCTGTAATATCCATAATTTATGTCCAAATAGCTACTTTTGTTAGCGCGTTTGGTAAACAAATCCAAAGTCACGAAGTGCGTTCACTAAAAGCAGACGAAATGTCAAAGAGTTCCGTAACAGTCAGTAGAAACATGTCAAACGATGTATTGAATCAATCTTTAGGATGTTTTTAACATAACTCTTCAATAATGTTCCAACCGGAGAATTCCTTTGTCTTCAGAAATGCGATAGAACAGAGCTCGCTCTCACATGAACGCACATGTTCAGGTCATCGTAGACCTTACTCAATCCCCTCTCATTCGGCCCCACTTCACAGTAGAAGCATCAGACAAGGTTCTAAAGACTGTTGACATCTAGTGGAAGCTGTAGAAAGTGCAAAATTACCCATATCCCACTGTGTATTCGATAGGCGATGAGTTGAAAACCTACACACCTCAGATTTCCCACTTCCTGGTTGGATTTTTTCTCAGGTTTTTGCCTGCCATATTACATTTACATTTAAGTCATTTAGCAGACGCTCTTATCCAGAGCGACTCACAGACATCATTCAACTGTTTTAGAAACTTCAGAGTGTTTTCTATCCAAATAGACTAATAATATGCATATATTAGCAACTGGGACTCAGGAGCAGGCAGTTTACTCTGGGCACCTTTTCATCCAAGCTACTCAAAACTGCCCCTGCAGCCATAAGAATGTAATGATTATCAGTTTTCTACATGTGTACTAATATTCAGACACATTAAGTTATTTCTATCTTTATCTATAAATGTTACTATGGTGTGAACAGAAATACTATTCGTTTTTTATTTGAAATGATAGTGAAGACAAGGTTATTCAGGAAAATAGTATAGTGCCATAAACATACTGTAACCTTGTACTAAACGCTTTGTTGTCATTTATGCATTTATGTGAATTTAATCTACTATAGATTAATTGCATTTACGTTGTGTAGCCTATTTTTGAAGTGTGTACTTTGTCTAATTTGAATTAATTAATGTTTTGTCAATTCTTAGCTACCTGATCTATTGAAATGAGGTCAGTGCTTGACTTGGACAGGAGCTCAACGGAGCTGAGTACCAGTACCTCAAATTTCTACTGCTTCTGCTCGTTTCTTTTATAGAATATTAGCTCAAAAGTATTGTGGAGCTCCTGTACCTAAATATAAACAGTGCCGCCACCCAAAATGAGTATCGGCACCTATTTCAGTTCAAGTCGAGCACTAAATTCGATAATTGAACAAGAAGAAATATAATATATTTTTAGAGAATAAAGAAAGTGCCGGAACTGTCAAGATTAACTTTTGGTGTCTGTTTCTCATTGTTACTACAGGCAGACTATAATGAAGTATGAGAATAGTGAGGACAAACTTAGCCTGCCTCTCTCCTTCCACAGTGAGTCCAAACCTACAGTCACTGGGTCCTGATTGTGACAGTGGAGCCCAGTTTGCACTGCAGGATCCAGAGATGGCATCAGTGAAGCTGGAAGACTGCAGTCAAACACTGGAGCTGGATGTCAACATTAAAGATGAAGAAGAGGAGGAGAAGATTGGGACATCTGTTTCTCATGGTAAGAGCAGGTTCTATCTAAGTTTGTTGTTCGTTCCAACTTCCCACTGTGTATGAAAAATTGCAGTAGAACTGTTTCAATGAGAAGGTAGATGTTATTTCATGCTACTCAGACTTGCATGGTTTGACACCAGTATTGCCAATATGTGTTTTATTCACTGGTCTATCTGGAGTGATCAGAGAGTAGACTAAAGAAGTGAAGTAGGCAAACTGCAGTGTTTTTTTTTTAATTTATGAAATGTGTCTGTGTAGTTACTGTCGTGGAAATATTGAATAAAATATTTCTCAGATACCGGAGCTTGTGAATTCAAATAGACTTTACTACAAAAGTAACAAAGCCGAGCAATTCCATGGAAGAACTGATTCTCCATTCTCAGTTCTCAGCTTTTATACAGTTTTACCCATACATAACAGTGTCACTCCACTTTTTGTAAATGACTAATACCTTCTATTTTTGGCCACCCTAATCTTGCTGCCTTTCTTATTGGCTCAGACATTAGGGCATAGATTCTATTGGTTGCGTGACACACAGACATGCACACTCCTACTGCAGGTCTAATGGTGCCTATAACTGATTAGCTAATGTTCCTGTCCAAAGGTCTACACAAGTTCAGGCCTATGTTGTCTATGTATGATTAACCCATGTGCATGTCCAGTAGCCTTCACAAGATCAGATATGGCCCAGACCAGTCTGTGTTTTTCTACCTTGCCTCATCCACACGGATTCTGCTTACGTTCTGTTTTTTACATGTCTAATGGTTAACTCGATGTTGATCTAGCTCTGTACATTCACATAGGCTCAGCCTTCATTCTGCTTACTCATGTCTAATATTTAACCTCATATTGATTCTTTCTACTTCAAAGAGAACAGTATAGGTACTGAAAATCACCAGATGACTGGAAATTCTCTAACATTTGTGATAGTGAGTGGAGGATGACACGCCCCTTTTTAGCTTTCAACTCTTACCCACTTTTAGAGTAGTTTTATTCCCCTGTATTGTACAGCCAACTGATATGAATACATATGTCACCCGGTACAGACAGAAGAGGACTGGCCACCCCTTTGAGCCTGGTTCCTCTCTGTTTCTTCCAAGGTTCCTGCTTTCTAGGGAGTTTTTCGTGGCCACTGTGCTTCTACACCTGCATTGCTTGCTCTTTGGGGATTTCGGGTTGTTTTCTGTAAAGGACTTTGTTACAACTTATGTAAAAAGAGCTTCATAAAATACATTTGATTGACATGTATATCACACCAATTGACTGGTTGTTCTGATATTATTCACACAGGAGACCATGTTGAGACATTCTCTACATCCAGAGAGCAACAGCAGGAAGATCACAGAGCTAAGAGGTCTCACCACTGCCCACATTGTGAGGAGATTTTCCCAATTCTATCAAAGCTGAAAATACACCTAAAAATACATACAGGAGAGAATCTGTATTTCTGCACTGACTGTGGGAAGAATTTCACAACATCAAGGGCTATGACAGTTCATCAGAGAGTACACACAGGAGAGAAGCCTTACTCCTGCTCTGACTGTAGGAAGAGTTTCTCTCAATCGAGCCACCTAAAACAACATGAACATATACACACAGGAGAGAAGCCTTACTCCTGCTCTGTCTGTGGAAATAGTTTCTCTGTACGAGGACATCTAAAACAACATGAACGTATACACACAGGAGAGAAGCCTTACTCCTGCTCTGACTGTTGGAAGAGTTTCTCTCACTCAAGCCACCTAAAACAACATGAACGTATACACACAGGAGAGAAGCCTTACTCATGCTCTGACTGTGGAAAATGCTTCACACAATCGTCTCAGCTAAAAGTTCACCAGAGAACACACACAGGAGAGAAGCCTTACTCCTGCTCTGACTGTGGAAATAGTTTCTCTCACCTGGGCCACTTTAAAACACACAAACGTATACATACAGGAGAGAAGCCATACTCCTGCTCTGACTGTGGAAAATGCTTCACAACATCAACTGAGCTAAAAGTTCATCAGAGAACACACACCGGAGAGAAGCCTTGCTCCTGCTCTGACTGTGGAAAATGCTTCACAACATCAACTGAGCTAAAAGTTCATCAGAGAACACACACAGGAGAGAAGCCTTACTTCTGCTCTGACTGTAGGGCGAGTTTCTCTCAATCGAGCCACCTAAAACGACATGAACGTATACACACAGGAGAGAAGCCTTACTACTGCTCTGACTGTGGAAAATGTTTTAAATCATCAGCTGAGCTAAACGGTCATCAGAGAACACACACAGGAGAGAAGCCTTTCTTCTGCTCTTACTGTGGCAAGAGCTTCTCCCGATTGGGCAATGTAAAAATACACCAACGTCTACACACTTGAGATCTCAGACCAGCTGAGATTAGTCACTCCACTTAATTCTCATCTCATAAAATAATTGGCAATGTTGAATTGGATCAAATGAAGAAAGTGTAGAATACTCTATTGTAATCCTATTGTTTCTCACTGTGAGAGAACTGTGCAGAGGAAAGGGAGCGTCATAGAATGTTAGCCTCTCTTTACTGATCAGTGTACATCTTGTCAGTTTTGCTGTGTTTTTTTAGCCTGCGTCCATAGAGACACATACCAGTTCTACTGGTACTACCAGCAGTACTGCACCTGTCGATGGCACAAGCTGTTCTGCTTCCACGAGCACATCCAATGCTAATTCTACGTTTGTTGTTAGCCCAGTTAGCATGGACACTGACAGTTGTGATTCTGATGCAGCCGAAGAGCTACTACCCCTTTACCCGGGAAAGCACCGAGCAACAGACGGATGTTGGACCATCGAAGAGGTGCAAATATGGTGAGAACTACATTGATTTGGGGTTCACTTATATTGGGAATAGTGCCTTTCCTCAGCCACAGTGTGTTTATATCTCACAACTCGATGAAACCTTCACTCTTGCGCAGACATTTAGAAACAAAACATGCCAATTTGAAAAATAAGCCACAGGAGGTTTTTGAGCGAGAGTTGAGACTACTTTCGAGTAGTAAGACATGTATAAAAGCAGCAGATACCATTTAATAAGAAGGGGCTAGAAGCGTCTTATATGGTGAGCTACCGAGTGGCTAGGACAGGCAAGCTCCATACTATTGTGGAGTACTCCATTTTTCTTGCTTCCGCGGATATGGCTGGGACAATGCTGGGGGAAAATGGCCAAAAAAGTATACCGTTTAATGACGCATCAGTGACATGGCAGATGTTTTGAAACAATTACTGCTTCGCATACAAGCCAGTGAATTCAGCTGGATGAGTCAACAGACGTGGCGGGCCTGGCACAGCTCCTGGTATATGTCTGTTACGTTTTTGGCGGGTCAATTAAGGAAGACATCCTCTTCTGCAAACCACTGGAAACCAGAACAACAGGATATCTTTAAAAAGTACTGGACAACTTTGTGACATCAAATGGACTTTGGTGGTCAAGATGTGTTGGTATCTGTACTGATGGCGCGAAAGCCATGACAGGGAGACATAGTGGAGTGGTAACACGCGTGCAAGCAGTTGCTCCCGACACTACTTGGGTACACTGCAGCATCCACCGAGAGGCTCTTGCTACCAAGGGAATGCCTGACAGCTTGAAAGACGTTTTGGGCACTACAGTGAAAATTTTGAACTTTGTTAACATGGACAACACACAGGTCTTTTCATCATTGTATGATTTTTTTGTGTGCAAATGAACTCAAGCTTACGGACAAATGTCAAATGTGATCTAGCGAAGCACCTGAGTGAGTTTGGTGTGCAAATACGCAGGTACTTTCCTGAAACGGATGACACAAACTGGAGTTGTTATCCCTTTCATGCCCTGCCTCCAGTCCACTTACCGATATCTGAACAAGAGAGCCTCATCAAAATTGCAACAAGCGGTTCTGTGAAAATTTAATTTAATCAGAAGCTACTGCCAGATTTCTGGATTGGGCTGCGCTCAGAGTATCCTGCCTTGGCAAATCGCGCTGTTAAGACACTGATGCCCTTTGCAACCACATACCTATGTGAGAGTGGATTCTCGGCCCTCACGAGCATGAAAACTAAATACAGGCACAGACTGTGTGTGGAAAAGGATTTAAGACCGAGACTCTCTCCAATAAAACCCAACATTGCAGAGTTATGTGCATCCTTTCAAGCACACCCTTCTCATTAACCTGTGGTGAGTTATTCACAATTTTCAATGAGCAAGTAAGGCTTTATATGTAAGATGGCTAAATAAAGAGCCAAATTGATTATTATTATTTGTGCCCTGGTCCTATAAGAGCTCTTTGTCACAACCAGGCTCGTGGGAAGTGACAAACTCACACTCATTCTTATGTTTAATAAATGTATAGTGTGTGTGTGTGTGTGACAGGCTTACAATATTTGAGAGTGCGCTGACCCTGTTGCTAGAGGGGGTACGCAGCTGGAGGTTGAATGTTTGAAGGGGTACGGGACTATAAACATTTTGGGAACCGCTGGTCTAGATAATCCCGGTTTCTGCTGTGTCATGCTGATGGGAAGACTAGGGTATGGAGAAAACCATGAGTACATGCATCCATGCCGTGTGTCAGCATTGCAGGCTGGTGGTGATGGCATGGGGTGTGTTTTCATGGCACATATTGGGCCCCTTGATAAAAGTGGGGTAACGTTTTAATGCCACAGGATGTCTAAACATCATTGCCAATCAGGTGCATCCCTTTATGGCAGCAATGTATCCAGCTGCAAAATTATTTTTTTCAGCAGGATTATGCCCCATGCCACAAGGCTTGTCCAGGTATGGTTCCATGGGAACCATGACAGGGAATTCAGTTTACTGCAGTGGCCTGCCAAGTCACCAGATCTCAATCCAATTGTGCATCTGTGGGAGGAGATGGAACGAGCTATTCGGAGTAGATATCCACTCCCAGCCAACCCGACCCAACTGTGGGAAGCATTGGAGTCATCATGGCCCAGCATCCCTGCGGGTTCCTTTCCACACCAGGTGGAGTCCATGGCCTGACGAATTGAGGCTGTTCTAAAGACAAAGGGGATTGCAACTCAATATTAAGATGGTGTTCCTAATGTTTTGTACACT
The DNA here is from genome assembly GCF_029448725.1 of Salvelinus fontinalis. Taxonomy (NCBI): domain Eukaryota; kingdom Metazoa; phylum Chordata; class Actinopteri; order Salmoniformes; family Salmonidae; genus Salvelinus; species Salvelinus fontinalis. The sequence continues at coordinate 136,158 of NW_026600409.1, read as the reverse complement.
CAGTGCCAAAGAAAATTATTCAGACCCCTGGACTTTTTCCACATTTTGTTACAAAAATTCCTCAATCTACACACAAAGCCCATAATGACAAATTTAAAACAGTTTTTGATTTTTTTGGGGCAAATAATAAATAAGTATTCATACCGTTTACTATGGAGACTCAATTGTTCTCAGGTGCATCCTGTTTCCATTAAGTATCCTTGTGATGTTTCAACAACTTGATTAGAGTCCACTTGGTAAATTCAATTCAAACAGGCACACACCAGTCTATATAAGGTCCCACAGTTGACAGTGCATGTCAGAGCATAGTGAAGCATGGTGGTGACAGCATCATGCTGTGGGTATGTTTTTCAACAGCAGGGACTGGGAGACTAGTCAGGATCGAGGGAAAAGTTGAACGGAGCAAAGTACAGAGAGATCCTTGATGAAAACCTGCTCCACAGTTCTCAGGACCTCACACTGGTCCACTTTCCAACAGGACAACGACCCTAAGCACACAGCTAAGACAATGTTTGCAAAAAAAACTGGTTTTACGTTGTAATTTTGGGGTGTTTTGTGTAGATTGATGAGGGGAAAAACGATTTAATACATTTTATAATAATGCTGTAACGTAACAAAATGTGGAAAATGTCAAGGGGGTTGAATACTTTTTGAATGCACTGTATCAGATCAGTTTTCAGCATTAGTTTCGGTGGATTATTTTTATATTACCAAACACATTTTGTTTAATGATAGACAGGCTATGAATTGACTAGTGTTTATTAAATTGTATTTTAATGCTAGATTCATTGTTTTAGTCATTGATGAATTTCATTTAATAACTGGTGAAGTTAATTGATATGTTTGTACATTAATTTGTTCTGGGCAACATCTTCTCTTGTGTATAGTTTTAAATTAAACAAACTCTTTTAAATGATATGGTGTCTATATATGAACCAAATTTGATCACATTCTCACAAACAAATGGCCTACACAGTGTATATACAATTGTTGACATCCGATGGTCATTCTTATGGTGGGTTGCAAAATGCAGGATCCTTCCTAGTTGAACCCACCAGAGGGGGACTGTCATGACGGTCCTGTGAGAATCAGGTTACAGAGGATCACGGTTCTACAGAGAGATCTCTCCCTCCCGAAGACGGGGAGAAGTATAGAGGGATTGATGGGGGGTTTATGACCTCACGCCCATCGTAAGGCAACAGCCCAACTCCATTCTGTTCTCTAATGTGAGAGACTGGAATGTCTGTGTGCCTTAGGAAGAGGTTACAGCCCAAAACTACAGAACATCAAATAAATGGACTTTGAGACATGTATATTTGATCAGCCAAATGGTGGAAACAATGATGGATGGAATATGAAAATGAATGTCTATTTTATGATGTTCTTAAAAGTTAGTTGAGGATGTTATAACGAAAACATTAACTTGAAGAGTTTTCATAATGTAAATGTGATGTTGACATACTTTGTGTACAAAATATGCAGATGAAAGAGAATGTTTTGGTGATAAGAGTGATTTTAGTTGTCTAAACGAGATCATAGTAAATCCTAATACCTTGCATTGTAACTAGCTACGCCCCAGGGAACCCAGAGAGTGTGTCATAAAGATGGAAACGCCCCTTTCTAGGGTATAAAACATGCGTTAAGAATTTACATATCAGACTAAGTTGACCACACGCTGCAGCCAAGCCCGAAACGCAACACGAGGTTGAAGATAAAGTAAATCTCTGAACAATCAAGTTTGTGGTGGAGTAGCTATTCTAAGTACTGTATCTAGGAAGTTGAATTTAAGCAGAACCATCCGGCTATTCTTTTCAAGTCACCGGTTGTCTACATGGCCCTCTTACCCACGTCGGGAGCATCGACACGGCTGATTAGCCTCCTCAGAAGCCCACTCTCACAGAACGAGTGCAAGGAAACTGACAACTAAGAGAAAGGACATTGTGACATCGTTTGGAAAATCAGAGACTAACAACCGGAAGACGAATGAACAAGGCGTTGGCCAAACCTTTCCCACTAAGCGGAACTCGACCCACAAAGAGATACCCAACGGAGACCTTCAACACGTAAATACATGCATTACACTTTTTACCCATAACAGGGGCAGTTCAGGGCAAGGTGTTAGTGCTGAAACTAAGCATAGTTTACAAATATATCCAAGTGTTGAATTTCTCTCTTTCTCTCTCTCTCTCTCTCTCTCTCTCTCTCTCTCTCTCTCTCTCTCTGTCTCTGTCTCTGTCTCTGTCTCTGTCTCTCTCTCTCTCTCTGTCTGTCTCTCTGTCTCTCTCTCTGTCTGTCTCTGTGTAAAACTCCATCTTGTGTTGGTCCACTAGGGACCTGTTGCCATTGTATGAAGTTTTAACCAATAACCAAGACTGTTTTTGTATATTTATCTTATGTTATCATTTAACTGGTTAGTAAAAAAATAATCAACTCAATTTGTGTGGTACGGAATAATTAGTGAGACCCGGGTTTGTGCAGATTTACTAATTATGCGACATTCAGAATGAGACGGAAATGAATTAATTGGTGACTGCTGGAAAATCTATATAATCTTTGAGTTAATTTGGGAAACGGTAACTCATTAAACAAACTTTTCCCGTGGTGCTTCAGGTTACTGAGTTAATTGTTACAGGATTTATTTAATCACGTAATAATAAACAGTTAATTATTCGATAATTAGCATGTCATCACATTAACAATAACGTCACGTCATATTGATGCCCCCATGCGAGGAATCTAAGATAAAACTAGGCCTCACTGTTGAATTCAGTCCATAGGAATTGTGTAGCAAGTTACTCATACACCAATCAGGATTATTGTTGAGAATGGTGTGTGTGTGGTTTTTCTTTTTCACCCAGATACTAGTGTAGCGAGATTGACTTGTGTTGTATATCTGACACAAATCAGTGTGTAGGGGATTTACTGAATGCTATGAGCTAGGGCGTATGTACCAGCCGATGCAGGCATTCTGCGAAAAATACTAGTTGGGCCCAATGTAGTGTTATTTCTGTCTATCGCATTCAGGAGCGAGTAGACTTGGTCATAATTAATTTCTCGAGTGTGGACATAGGGCCAGCCGATTAAAATTTGAGTAGATATTGGCTTGATCAAGTTAGTAATTATCTCTGTCTCGCGTTTTCATTGGTGCGAGTAGACCAACGGTGTATTTGCAGCCATTTTTGTTTTCCCCTTTTGTTCAGAGTGAAATTCCGCGCCGTGCGGAAATCCCATGTGATTTCAGCTTGTGCTATCAGTGACCTCTGGTGGTGAAGAATCGCCAGTAATTGTTTTAAAAAAAATTCAGGTTACACTGTATGATATGATTTTCAACTTTCTACATAAACTTAGATTAAGCAGCGTTTTTAGGTTAATTTCAAGTTTAATTTTCAAATAGCCTAGACAGGTATGCTTCATCAATAACATTATTTAAATTGAACAATTACATTTGCGAGCTCATTAGAGCCAACTCCCACATTATTGATCTGGTATTGTTGGAAGTCCCGCCTTTGCTAGAATCCAGTGGGATTTCAGCTTTCAGGGATAAGTAGTGGTGATGAATAGCAAGTAATTACATATATATTTTTTAAATAATTTCTTGTGACAGCAACCATATGCTCAAATCAAATGTTATTGGGTCACATACACATGGTTAGCAATTGTTAATGCGAGTGTAGCGACATGCTTGTGCTTCACGTCCGACAGTGCAGTAATATCTAACAAGTAATCTAACAATTCCACAACTAGCTAATACAGACAAATCTAAAGAGATGGAATAAGACTATGTACATATAAATATATGGATGAGCGGCATAGGCAAGATGCAATAGATGGTATAAGATACAGTATAAACATATGAGATGAGTATTGTAAGATATGTAAACATTATTAAAGTGGCATTATTTAAAGTGACTAGTGATCCATTTATTAAAAGCACGATGTTGGTGAGGGCCTTCAATATGTCCACATATCTGTATGTCAGGGCGGCAAGGGACTCCTATCTAGATGACCAGCGGGTGGGACACAGTCGTTTTAGAGTTACATTTTCTGATGCAAAATCAAATATACCACTCAACACTGACCATCTCTTTATGCTATACCCGAAGAAGGTGTAAAACAGTTCAACAGTATCATATTGTTAAAACTGTTTAAACTCTTGCACATTTTTGATAGTCGTTGAGAGCCAGGTTAAGATTATGCTCTGCGCAATGCACATAAACAGCAAGCGGCTCCTTTTTGGATATTCTGGCCTGCACACTCGAATACACCCCACTCATGTTAGCAGATACATCATACCCCTGCCCACGACATTTTGAAATATCCAGCCCCTTATCCTCTATGCTGCCGAAGGTTTTTATGTTGAAGTCTCCAGAAATCCCCAAAACAACTCTGTGATGGTCAGATCTGTGGCGACATTATTTGCATCCCTTATTACTCTCTCATAGCGATAAACTTGGCTTAACTGGTTTACTTTGGATACATCCGGTGTGGTGTCCATAATAATAAAACAAAATGGGGCTTCCTGCATCTCTCCCGGAATGTCACACTTCACTCGCTCGGCTAAGATATAAATCAGCTCATTTTGGATTTGAGGACTGAGATAGTTAACGGATCCTGCGGGGCGTTCTAAAAGTTCTTTCAGAACTGGGTCGTAAAATGACAGCAGTTCAATTATACTGAGAAAATTCCCACTGTTGACCTGCCCCAGCTTTTCACAGTGCCCCAGCTGAACGCCAAATTACATGATGCAAGTGTGAGAGTTACATTAACTATGCGCTCCAACACCTGTCGCCAGAAATTTGCTGCGTTACGCACGCCTCTCTCCATTTCTGCGTCAATAGTGTCATTGAGCTTCCATTGCTCATATACCAAACAGGCACCCATGTGAATCTGGGATGTCTCATGACATGCTATTTTGGGTGTTAGATGGCGCCCATCTCTCACTCCATTCACCCACACATCAGAGAAGAAAGGGGCTCTCTGATCTCTGAACAGCCAGCAAGACTCACAATACGTACAATCTATCTTGGCCGAATAACATAGCCATGTACGTGGTCATTTGATTCCAGCCTTGGTTGTAGTGGTGTAATACGACTCGGAAAAACACCGCCTTTGGATCCACATTTGTTGCATAATGCCCCTGTCAGTTGGATAGGTAAAAAGGTTGTCTGTCCCACTTCCACCTGTTTCCTCAGCCACCACGATTCTAGCCTCGCCCTGCTCCTCTTCCTCCCCGCCCGGCCTGGGGATAGCTTGTCCGGCCTGGCTTGTGCTCAGGGTCGTATCCGCCGATACCTGACAACCTGTATCCTCCTCTGTCAAAGTTGCTTCTTCTGGTATGATGGAACAGCTCGGCCTTGGCTCACTTGACACGCTAAAAGCTGCGGCTGGCGATGATAAACCTACATCCTCTTCTGGTCCCGCTATATAGCTTGTGCTAGCAATGGCTTCACTTAACTGCATTTAAAAAAGGAATCTAATTTAACTACTTTGATACCTCCTTTGCGTTCTCATTTTTGGCCTTGCTCTTTTGCGTTCCCCTTTTGTGTTGATACATTGCTGATTTTTAAATCCGTAATTTTCTATTCTCGGCATTCTCTCTTTATTTTTCTTTTGCCCGTTGTCTCTTGATAGCTAGCTCAACTGTTGCTTTAAACGATGACAGAAACAACAACGCTTTGGACAGTATTTGCACAATGAATCCCAGAATGCATTTCATTATCTTAACATGGTATTGAATAATATGATTTATTTAGCAAATTAATTAGATTTATTGTCATCAATACACTAAAATATCATGCTGACATGTAGTGACAAAAAACATTTTGTTGGCGAAACCATCAGTGGGATCATTTATCATATAGCCTAAATTTAAAGAAAGATCTATTTGTTAAATCATCGGTGTGATGGACTCGCGTCAACAATTAATAATTGGCCATGGTAGGGTGGAATTAAAATTACATAGGGGGACTGTGGCTCCGCAGATCCGGGCCCGTCACCGGGCTCATGTACGACGTGGGCCCTGGCCCACCGGCTGAAGCTACGCCACTGGGTGGTATACAGAAGATTTGGTAAAATACCAAGTCCATATTACGGCCAGAACAGCTCAAATAAACCATTTGTTACAGAATTTTAGTCCAGCATAATGATTGAACTTTCCTTTCAGCACCATGGAGAGAATCCTTACCACCGCTGCACCTGGCTATCAGCCACAGTAGCCTCGTCTGGCAGTTAATTCGGCCTCATTTACTTCCTTTTTAAAAAACATAGCTGATATGGCTGACTTGCTTAAACAAATATGGTTTCTACTGAAATTAATGTTAGATAACAATAAAATATGTACATGCTAAAATCGCCACTGTAAAGCACATAGGGTGTGTTCACTACTTAGGTCCACCTTCCTATCTGCATCAGACTTCAGCTTCATGTCTGGGGTGGAACATCTACTTCTGAACGTACCATGCTTAGATTCATAATGACATCTCAGATTGAACTCTTTGCAAACAGCGAGAGTCTCATTACAAAAAAGACACACTGGTTTGAAATTGGAGAAGTACGATGAATATGGGTGATCAAATCCAATTTTATGTCACATGCGCCGAATACAACAGGTGTAGACATTATAGTGAAATGCTTACTTATGTAACGGATGTGAAATGGCTAGCTAGTTAGCGGTGGTGCACGCTAATAGCCTTTCAATCAGTGACGTCACTTGCTCTGAGACCTTGAAGTAGTGGTTCCCCTTGCTCTGCAAGGGCCGCGGCTTTTGTGGAGCGATGGGTAACGATGCTTCGTGGGTGACTGTTGTTGATGTGTGCAGAGGGTCCCTGGTTCGCGCCTGGGTCGGGGCGAGGGGACGGACTAAAGTTAAACTGTTACATTGGTGCCGTGACCCGGATCACTGGTTGCTGCGGAAAAGGAGGAGGTCGAAAGTCAAGGTAATTGAGGTAATATGTACATGTAGGTGGCGTTATTAAAGTGACTATGCATAGATAATAACAGAGAGGTAGCAGCAGCATAAAAGAGAGGGGGGGGCAATGCAAATAGTCTGGGTAGCCATTTGATTAGCTGTTCAGGAGTCTTATGACTTGGGGGTAGAAGCTGTTTAGAAGCCTTTTGGACCTTGACTTGGCGCTCCGGTACTGCTTGCCGTGCAGTAGCAGAGAGAACAGTCTATGACTAGGGTGGCTGGAGTATGTGGTGGAAAATCATCTAGAAATATAACACTTACAAGAACTTGTGAATTCAATAAAGGCTTTTAATACAAAATATCATAAGCCGTGCTGGTCCGCGGAACAACCAACTTCCCTGAGCACTGGCTCTGCCTTTATACACATACAGCATATGAGTCCATCCCACATGCAAATGAAGTTACTTCCCTCAGTCCATCTGCCACCATTATCTTTTAGTTTAAGCTTCCTGTTTGTTCACGCCCAATAACGCCCATATCTGCTTTCGGTTAGGTTATAATGGTGGCGGGACCCTTTCATGTCCTAAAAATAATATATGTCCAGCTGTCCTATGGGTCTATGTCTTTGGCCTTTGTACTTATGTTTAGCTTGGTGTGCTCTTTGGTATGTTGCCCTTATTAGGACTAGTAGATTGTGTGTCCCTCTGACATTGGTATGTCCAGCTTATCCTAAGCACTTATGGCCTTGGCCATTATACTTATGTTTGTTCCGCTCCATCTAATCTTTGGTATGCTGCCCTTTCCAGAATAGCAAATGCACTTAAGTGTCGCCTTCTCCTCCTGTGGTCTGATGTACACATGTCCTTGCTAGTTTTAGTATTACATCTGTCCCTATATGTAACATTAACTCCCACAAGTCTTTGACAATTTTTAGGGCCTTCCTCTGACACCGCCTGATATAGAGGTCCTGGATGGCGTGAAGCTTGGCCCTAGTGATGTACTGGGCCGTACGCACAACCCTCTGTAGTGCCTTTGTGTCTCAGGGTTCGATTTTTAAGATAAAATGCTAATTTAGATTTGTTTATTTCACATCCATTAAGTAGATACTAAAATAACCTTCAACTCTTTTTTTTCAGCTTACTTTTTTTCTTCAGCATGTCATGTCTGTTTTTGTTCTGTCTCACATGACTTTTGACATTCTTCTTTGTATTACACTTTAAAAAAGTCTTGATAATTACAAAATATTTAATGCACCTGTTTAAAAAGAGTCAAATACAGGGAAACTATATACATACTAGATGTGCATAAGCCATTTGATACTTTCTTTACACAAAATACAGTCGTCTCTAAGTATTGTGTCATTAACACCACAACAAGCAAATTACATGGCAATAACCTTTTTTTCAAAAGTTTGTACTTGGTTACCATGGATATGAATAGTGACAGTGGAGCACATGGATGTCATGGAGTCTATTTGGTCGTTACCAAATAGGCTATAATTTCATCAAATTATGTTATTTTTTGAAATTATGTTTTAATTATGTGTATTTCGGGTACATTGTATGCTAGCTGTTCAACTGGAGTTAGCATGCTAGAATCCCTGCTATTTATGACCAAATATCGTAAAATTGTCACCACATAATGAACTGTGATGGTAAAGGCGGAATGTGGTGGTAAAGACAGAATGTATTAGTTCATACATTTTTATTTGCCGTAAGACCTGAAAAGACAAACAAATGACATATATGATCATGGTTCAGTTGAAATTGAACACTAAATAAGACCATTACATGTTGTATTATGTTAGGATGGTTGAGTGATTTTGATGTCTATTCATGTGACTTACTATGGTTATTACTGGGTTAGGGTTAAATGACAACATTTAGACATGACAACTCACTACGGAGTTACTGGGTTATTACAGGCTGACTAAACCGCTCGCGTCGCGTGCGCGCACCCCGCTAATGTGGGAGTTAATGTAATGTATGCTGAGAAAACATAGGAACAATAATTACATTAACAGGAAGTAGAGATGATGTCATCTAGTGTATTTGTTGCTTCTGTGCAATACAACATGCCAATGATTACATTAAGTTAATGTACATGACTACATTAGCTGAGGTCATAATTGCATTTGTTACATCTGGACATACTAATGACAGGAGTAAGCGGAGAGAGGATGGTAGCAAAAATGACCAACATATGAAACATGGAGTATACAAACATTAGCTATATTTGGATCAAAACAGACGGACAATTTTGGGCGAAATAAAGTCCATGATGGATGGACCTGATATAGCTGAAAATTCACCGTCCGTGGACGTCGCCACTGATGCCATGGCAAAGCCACGGTGAAATTCCCCTTTAACCTGTAGTTGTTGCCTTTTTTCAATGCAGGATTCTACATGCAGGAGTTAGTCCGTAGCGTGTTGTGTCTGGTTTTGGGTAGGGAAATATGGCGAAGCGAAAGTGCTGTTCGAGTCTGATGGCTCCAAGTTGAGTGAAGTTGGTAAGAATTGAATGGAAGACGGAGACAACGAAAAATGGAGCAAACAGACCAAAAGTTGTAAATGAACATCGGTTTCTTATGGAGCGCGATTCATCAACAATTATGTATTGTTGGGAGATCATCTGAGGTCAGGAAGATACCTAGGTGTCTGGTTAGACTGTAAACTCTCCTTCCAGACTCACATCAAACATCTCCAATCCAAAGTCAAATCTAGAATTGGCTTCCTATTCCGCAACAAAGCATCCTTTACTCATGCTGCCAAACATACCCTTGTAAAACTGACCATCCTACCAATCCTCGACTTCGGTGATGTCATTTACAAAATAGCCTCCAAAACCCTACTCAATAAATTGGATGCAGTCTATCACAGTGCCATCCGTTTTGTCACCAAAGCCCCATATACTACCCACCACTGCGACCTGTACACTCTCGTTGGCTGGCCCTCGCTTCATACTCGTCGCCAAACCCACTGGTTCCAGGTCATCTACAAGACCCTGCTAGGTAAAGTCCCCCCTTATCTCAGCTCGCTGGTCACCATAGCAGCACCTACCTGTAGCACGCGCTCCAGCAGGTATATCTCTCTAGTCACCCCCAAAACCAATTCTTCCTTTGGACGCCTCTCCTTCCAGTTCTCTGCTGCCAATGACTGGAACGAACTACAAAAATCTCTGAAACTGGAAACACTTATCTCCCTCACTAGCTTTAAGCACCAGCTGTCAGAGCAGCTCATAGATTACTGCACCTGTACATAACCCATCTACAATTTAGCCCAAACAACTACCTCTTTACCTACTGTATTTATTCATTAATTTATTTTGCTCCTTTGCACCCCATCATCTCTGTCTCTACTTTGCACTTTCTTCCACTGCAAACCAACCATTCCAGTGTTTTTTAGTTTTTATTTTACTTGCTGTGTTGTATTCACTTCGCCTCCATGGCCTTTTTATATTTTTATTTATTTATACATATATTTGTTTGCCTTCACCTCCCTTATCTCACCTCACTTGCTCTCATTGTATATAGACTTATTTTTTTCACTGTATTATTGACTATATGTTTGTCTTACTCCATGTGTAACTATGTGTTGTTGTATGTGTCGAACTGCTTTGCTTTATCTTGGCCAGGTCGCAATTGTAAATGAGAACGTGTTCTCAATTTGCCTACCTGGTTAAATAAAGGTTAAATAATTTTTTTTTTTTTTTTAAATGGTAAAGGAGGCATTAGGAAAGGTAGAGTCAGTCAGAGTGACCAGTTTTGGTTTGATGCGTCTCAGAAGAGCTGAAGCAGAGAGCATTGTTTTTCGGAGCAGGGCACCGATAAAATGTGTTATATCTGGAGTTTTCGTTGGAAGAGTGAAGAGTGTCTGCCTACTCATGTGATGCTGCGATATGTAAGATACGCAGTGAGAGCGATTGTGAATAAACCACTGCAGTTATGAAATTGATAAAAGAATGGCCATGTTTCAAAGTGTGTGCCCACTGAATATTTTTGGTATTTATTAGGATCCCCATTAACCACTGCAAAAGTATCAGAATTGTTCACTTCTCTCATTGACTTCTCAAACCCCGGCTTGGTCCGCTTCACAAGTTCTCTGAAGTCTCGCGTTGTTTGCGTCTCTGGGTTTAGAAACTGGTAGTGCGGGAACAGGAAGTTCCGCGCGGGCGCACATCATTCTTCACAATAAAGGATACGCCAGAATTGTGCAGTCGAGACGACAACTTCTGTGTCCGTTTCAAATGTATTACTACTGGTATGTAATAGCACGTTTTAATATCGAAAGAACATGTCATAACATGCTAGGTAACAAATACGTCAAGTTATCACGTTTGGTTAAAAAAAAAATGGTCCAAACCGCGTGAGTGAACGTGATCACTTTTTATTAATTTTTTTACAAGTGACATAGATACTCTGGGTTAGTCTGAGTGGATGTATATCATTTCGTCAAGGTAATTTCATAAAGGATAAAATAATTTGAGATTTCTGGGTTCGTTTTACATGTCGTTTTTGGTTTTGTGTAACGTTAAAATTCACGAGCTGGTAAAATGGCGGCTCCCACTCGGTCTGCATCAACGGACTTCAGTCCAGGCAGTGAGGGTGCCGCAGAGAGAGACCATTTTACGGTTGCACTACCATTTTGGAGCTAAATGTAATGACTAGCAGTTTTCAACATGTGTACTAATATTGAAACATTCAGTTGTTTCTGTCTATCTATAAATGTTACTATGGTGTGAACGGAAATACTATTGGTTTTTGGTCGAAATAATACAGTGAAGACAAGGTTATTCAGGAAAATAGTACATAGTGCTGCCTAAAACATACTGCAACCTTGTACTAAATGTTTTTTTGAGTCATTTATGTGAATTCAGAAATCTACTATAGATTAAGTTCTGTAGCCTAATTTAAAGTGTATACTTTGTCTAATGTGAATGAATTCATGTTTTGTTGTCAATGCTTAGCTATCAGATCTATTGAAATTAGATCAGTGCTTGAATTGGGCAGAAGCTCACTGGAGCTGAGTACCAGCACCTCAAATTTCTACTGCTTGAGCTCATGTTCCTCTTATAGAGAATAAAGAAAGTGCCAGAACTGTCAAGAGTAACTTTTGTATCCGTTTCTATTTATTACTACAGACCGACTCAGATTAAGCCTGAGGCTGGTAACATCAACAGTGAGGACAGACCCAACCTGCCTCTTATTGGGAATTTTCCAGTAAATGTGTGCACATTATACATCTTAGAGTAGTCAGCAGAATAAGTTAACTCTATATGTGTGTCTAGGTCATTAGGCACCATTAAACATGCACCTGTCTTGAGAGTGGGTGTGTCTGTTTATTTTTTAACCAATGCTATGGCTTCATGTTTACTGTTGCTATGGTTATGCCAGGAATGGAATCTATGCCCTACATTCACCTGTCTTGGGAGTGTGCATATCTGTTTATTTTTGTACCATTGCTATGAATGGAATCTATGCTCTAATGTGAAACCAAGCTAAAGTTAGTGCAAGGCAAAAAGATAAGGGTGGCTAAATGCCAGAGGGGATGAATCATTAACATAAAGAGGAGTCACTTATATGTGTGACGTAAGGAGGAAAACTATTAAAAAAAAAAAAAAAAAAAAAAGTGTATGCCAAGGTTGGAAAGACACTTGCTTCATGAACCAGCTCGGGTTCTATTACTTTGTAATAAAGTCTTTTTGAACTCACAGGCTCCGGTATTTCCACGACACTCTCCTTCCACACTGAGTCAAAACCTACAGTCACTGGGTCCTGATTGTGACAGTGGAGCCCATTTTGAACTGCAGGATCAAGAGATAGCATCAGTGAAGCTGGAAGACTGCAGTCAAACACTGGAACTGAATGCCAAAATTAAAACAGAAAATCTGTTTCTCATGGTAAGAGCACGTTCTAAGTTTGTGTGTTTTTCATTCCAACTTCCCACTGTGTATGAAAAGTTGCTGTAGAACTGTTTCATTATGAACTGTTTCAATGAGAAGGTAGATGTTATTTCATGCCACTGACTAGGGATACACAATATATCGGTGAACATATCAGATGTCTAGTTTAACGCTGATGTGCAAAACCGGTCAAAGCTGATGTAAATACCTACCTATATAACGTAGGTACAGGACGTAATGAACTTGCGTAAAGTTTTGCGACACAGCATTCCTATCCCTAGCCCACCATGTCTGCTGTGTGGATCGAGCAGTTATTTGAAAGAGTAAGAACATTTCAGCTGAGACAACTCAAAGGCAAAATCCATTAAAGCCAAGAAATGGAATTAATTGCCCTTGACAATCAACCGTTCTCTGTCGTGGGTGATGTTGGCTTTCGCCGACTCCGACTGGTCAAGCACCGGTACACACTAACGTAATCTCACCCCATTCCGTACAAATGTGCGCAACCGCAACATTCAAACGAGGCTGCAAAGAAAACTAATGGGACTGTACGGCATGACACGTCACGATGTAACAGAGGGTCATGTCACAACACTGTGTTGACTTCAAAATCTGGGGTGTGAACTACGTTTCTATTCAAGCGTTGATCGACATGGTAATGGCTCTATAGTACTGGAGAAAAGTTGAAAAAACTGACCCTCTGTTACATCGTGACGTGTCATGCCGTAACGAACAGCACGCATAAAGCAACTATTTCTGTCTTACAATCTCTCTCCACCAGGTGTAGCACTTCTCTCATCATTTAAAAACAAGAAATGGACAGTGATGGGGGTAAGGGGGGATACCTAGTCATTTTTTGCGTCATCATTGCATGCGATCATCAATCTCGAAGCCGCTGTTTACTTCTAAGATCACTTTAGCACCGCCCTAAAAACCCTATTCAAATTCGACACAAACCTTCAAATTGTGCTTTACAATGGTATTGACATTACAGTTGATCTGGAAGTATTACGTTTTTGGGGCGCTAAAATAAGGGCAATTGTACGGACCAAGGCAATGTCCGAGTTTACGTTAGCACCAATACAACCAGCCTGAAAACAATAGCTAGGTTGCAACTTGTTGTTCGCCTATTGAAATTGAACTTCAGTTCATGAAAATAAACAGTTAGCCAGCTACTTAACCCTGTTGCCCAAAGCTTCCGTTATAAGCAGCCAACTAGCTTCATCTGGCTAGTGACGCTCGACCATACCGGGTTATGTGTTGTGAAGCTAGCCACAATAAGGATTAGGCACAAAAGTGGAATTTGCTGTTTGTTTTCAAAATAAAAGTATGTCATTGACAGTGATGCAAATGAATACAAATAGTAGAATTATGCCCTACCTTTACTTTGAAGGCTAACTGCAAATTCCACTATTGTGGTTAATCCTTATTGTGGCTAGTTTCACATAGATGGGTCCGACCACCATTAATCAAATAAGAACTGTCTTATAAATTAGGGTTAATTTAGATGATGACACCTAGCTATATAGTTAGCTACCTGACTATAGCTACTGAAACAGATAATGTCGGTTTGCGATGTTTTTGGGGAAGAACATTGTTTGCATCCATGAGTTAGCTAGCTTTTTTTATGACCAGCATCATAGCATACGTATTGATGAATCGTTGACATATGAAATGTGATTGTGTAATCAATGTGTAATAACTACGTAAAAAATGTATGACCGCGTAAAATTATTATGTGACGGGCAGTCATATTCAGGTTCTGATTGGTCAACAAGCTTATTTTTTGACACGCAAAGACCCAAACGGCATTCCATAGAAATCCTGGTTGAGAATGAAACGACTGAACAAATGAACAAGGAAACAGCACAGCAAGTAAGTGAGGAAATAGGTTTTGATTATGTTTTATTGGTAATGGGGACGTATGGAAATGCCGACAAATTAACTTTTTGGTGTGTTTGTGTAACCTTTTATTTAACTAGGCAAGTCAGTTAATAACAAATTCTAATTTACAATGATGGCCTACCCCGGCCAAACCCGGACGACGCTAGGCCAGTTGTGCGCCGCCCAATCACGGCCGGATGTGATACAGCCAGGATTTGAACCAGGGACTGTAGTCCTGGTTCAAATCTGTGCATCTCAAATCTGAGATGCACTGAGATGCTGTGCCTTAGACTGCTGTGTCCATGTGTGTGTTTGTGTGTGTGTGTGTGTGTTAACTATTTAACTGTACTAAAATGCATAAAAGGCCGCAGAAAATGTCAATATCGGGTATCGGTAGCTGTTTTTCTTTTGTCAAGGAAAATATCGGATATCGGTATGGGCCAAAAATGTCATATCGGTGCATCACTACTACTGACACTTGCATGGTTTGACACCAGTATTGTCAGCATTGTTTTATTCACTTGGCGATCTGGAGTGATCAGAGAGTAGACTAAAGAAGTGAAGTGGACAAACTACCAGTGTTTTAAAGTTATATGAAATGAGTCTGTGTAGTTACTAACCCTTGTGATAGTGAGTGGAGGATGATATAGGTCATAATGTTCTTGACTTATGAGATACTTTTAGAATAGTTTTATTCCCCTTTTGCATTAGAGTGTTGGGACAGTAACCGAAAGGTTGCTGGATTGAATCCCCGAGCTGACAAGGTAAAAATGTAATTCTGCCCCTGAGCAAGGCAGTTAAGCCACTGTTCCCGGGGCACCGAAGACGTGAATGTCGATTATGGCAGCCCCCTGCACCTCTCTGATTCAGAGGGGTTAGGTTAAATGCGGAAGACACATTTCAGTTGAATGCATTCAGTTGTACAACAGACTAGGTATCCCCTCTCCCATTCAGAAAAGTATTTAGACCCCTTGACTTTTTCCACGTTTTGTTACGTTACAGCCTTATTCTAAAATTGATTACATAAATAAAAGATAGAGATGTTTCTACAACTTGATTGGAGTCCACTTGTGGTAAATTCAATTGATTGGACATGATTTGGAAAGGCACACACCTGTCTATATAAGGTCCCACATTTGACAGTGCATGTCAGAGCAAAAACCAAGCCATGAGGTCGACGGGATTGTCCGTAGAGCTCCATGAAAGGAAAAATTCACAAGCTGGTAAAATGGCGGTGCCCAGTCAGTCTGCATCAACGGACTTCAGTGCAGGCAGTGCGGGTGCAGCAGAGAGAGACAATTTTTACGGTTGCAGTACTATTTTGAAGCTAAATGTAATGATTATCGGTTCTCTACATCTGTAATAACATTCAGACACAATTGTCCGTAGAGCTCCATGAAAGGATTATGTCGAGGCACAGATCTGGGGGAGGGTACCAAAACATTTCTGCAGTGTTTATTTTATTTTTTATTGAACCTTTATTTAACTAGGCAAATTGGTTAAGAACAAATTATTTTTTACAATGACGGCCTAACCCGGACTACACTGGGCCAATTGTGGGCCACTAGTTTCGGGATTAGTGGTATTGGGGTAAAGGTCATCTCAGAGATATAGCACAGTACTGAGCTCCAAAACGTTTGTATTTCAGCACATTCCTCCAGGCAATGATACAAATCAACTTTTATTTGTCACATACACATGGTTAGCAGATGTTAATGCGAGTGTAGCGAAATGCTTGCGCTTCTAGTTCCGACAATGCAGTAATATCCAACGAGTAATCTTAACAATTTCACAACAACTACCTTATACAACTACCTTATACAAGTGTAAAGGAATGAAAGAATATGTACATAAAAATATATGAATGAGTGATGGTACAGAACGGCATAGGCAAGATACAGTAGATGGTAATCGAGTACAGTATATACATATGAGATGAGTAATGTAGGGTATGTAAACATATAAAAGTGGCATTGTTTAAAGTGGCTAGTGACATGTATTACATCAAGATGGCAAGATGCAGTAGATGGTATAGAGTACAGTATATACATATGAGATGAGTAATGTAGGGTGTGTAAACATTATATGAAGTGGCATTGTTTAAAGTGGCTAGTGATACATTTTTTACATCCATTTTTACATTATTTAAGTGGCTGGAGTTGAGTCAGTATGTTGGCAGCAGCCACTCAATGTTAGTGATGGCTGTTTAACAGTCTGATGGCCTTGAGATAGAAGCTGTTTTTCAGTCTCTCGGTCCCTGCTTTGATGCACCTGTACTGACCTTCTGGATGATAGCGGGGTGAACAGGCAGTGGCTCGGGTGGTTGTTGTCCTTGATGATCTTTATGGCCTTCCTGTGACATCGGGTGGTGTAGGTGTGCTGGAGGGCAGGTAGTTTGCCCCCGGTGATGCGTTGTGCAGACCTTCTGGATGATAGCGGGGTGAACAGGCAGTGGCTCGGGTGGTTGTTGTCCTTGATGATCTTTATGGCCTTCCTGTGACATCGGGTGGTGTAGGTGTGCTGGAGGGCAGGTAGTTTGCCCCCGGTGATGCGTTGTGCAGACCTCACTACCCTCTGGAGAGCCTTACGGTTGTGGGCGGAGCAGTTGCCGTACCAGGCGGTGATACAGCCCGACAGGATGCTCTCGATTGTGCATCTGTAAAAGTTTGTGAGTGCTTTTGGTGACAAGCCAAATTTTTTCAGCCTCCTGAGGTTGAAGAGGCGCTGCTGCGCCTTCTTCACCACGCTGTCTGTGTGGGTGGGCCAATTCAGTTTGTCCGTGATGTTTACGCCGAGGAACTTAAAACTTTCCACCCTCTCCACTACTGTCCCGTCGATATGGATAGGGGGGTGCTCCCTCTGCTGTTTCCTGAAGTCCACGATCATCTCCTTTGTTTTGTTGACATTGAGTGTGAGGTTATTTTCCTGACACCACACTCCGAGGGCCCTCCTCCCTGTAGGCCGTCTCGTCGTTGTTGGTAATCAAGCCTGCCACTGTAGTGTCGTCTGTAAACTTGATGATTGAGTTGGAGGCGTGCATGGCCATGCAGTCGTGGCTAAAACTAAACTTGTACTAAATGTTTTTTTGCCATTTATGTGAATTTGGGAAATCTACTTTAGTTTAAGTGCACTTTCTTTGTGTAGACTAATTTTAAAGTGTGTACTTTGTGTAATATGAATGAATTAATGTTTTGTTGTCAATGCTTAGCTACCTGATCCATTGAAATGAGATCAGTGCTTGACTTGGACAGGAGCTCACTGGAGCTGAGAACCGGCACTTCAAATGTCTACTGTTTGAGCTCATGTTCCTGTCAAGGCTTTGGGTAACTGGTGAAAAGGAGTCAGGCGCCGGAGAGTTGAGATGCGTGGACATCGTATTTAATACACGAAAAAACACCAGTATAGAAACGATACAACGGTCCGTGAAATATACCGGTACAACGAATAAACGGGCGTTCATACAAAGCTCGGCAACAAAATACCAGCCGTCAGATACAGTCATCAACATAGAACAAACACGCACACATACATGTGTGAAACAGAGGGTTAAATACTGAATCTGTAATGGGGGAATTGAAACCAGGTGTGAAAAAAACAAAGACAAAACAAATGGAAAATGAAAGTGGATCGGCGATAGCTAGAATACCGGTGACGTCGACCGTCACCGGGGACCTCGATCAGATACTATGGGCCGTAGGGAGACCGGGCAAAGGGAGGAGACGGCAGGACTTAGAAAACCGATCCACCAGGGCCAGGATCGTGGTGTTCCCCTGTGAGGGAGGAAGATCCGTTAGGATGTCCACCGACAGGTGCGACCACGGCTGTTGTGGAATGGGTAAGGGTTGTAACTTCCCTCTGGGCAGGTGCCTGGGAGCCTTGCACTGGGCACACACCGAGCAGGAGGAAGCATAAACCCTCACGTCCTTAGCCAAGGTGGACCACCAGTACTTCCCACTGAGACAACGCACTGTCCGGCCGATACCCGGATGGCCAGAGGCGGGTGACGTGTGGGTCCAATAGATCAAACGGTCGCGGACAGCAGACGGAATGTACAGATGCCCAGCTGGACACTGGGGGGAGTGGGCTCTGCACGTAACGCCCGCTCGATGTCCGCGTCCAGCTCCCACACTACCGGAGCAAGAGGCCGCGAGTATGGGATTGTTATCCATGGACCGCTCCTCCGTGTCATACATCCAGGACAGTGCGTCTGCCTTAGCGTTCTGGGAACCTGGTCTGTAGGACAGGTTGAAAACAAAATGGGTAAAGAACATGGCCCACCTTGCCTGGCGAGGGTTCAGTCTCCTCGCCGCCCGGATGTACTCCAGATTGCGGTGGTCAGTCCAGATGAGAAAAGGGTGTTTAGCCCCCTCAAGCCAATGTCTCCACGCCTTCAAGGTCTTGACGACAGCCAACAGCTCCCAATCCCCCACGTCACAGTTTCACTCCACCAGGCTGAGCTTCTTCGAAAAGAAGGCACAGGGGCGGCGCTTTGGTGGCGTACCTGAGCGATGAGAGAGCACGGGTCCTAACCCAGCCTCGGACCCGCGTCCACCTCCACTATGAACGCCAAAGAGGGATCCGGATGAGCCAGCACGGGAGCCGAGGTAAACAGAGCCCTCAGGTGACCAAAAGCCCTGTCCGCCTCAGCCGACCACTGCAAACGCACCGGTCCCCCCTTCAGCAGTGAGGTAATGGGAGCTGCTACCTGACCAAAGCCACGGATGAACCTCCGGTAGTAGTTGGCAAACCCTAGAAACCGCTGCACTTTCTTTACCGTGGTGGGAGTCGGCCAATTACGCACAGCTGAAATGCGGTCACTCTCCATCTCCACCCCTGATGTGGAAATGAGATACCCTAGGAAGGAGACGGCCTGCTGGAAGAACAGTCATTTCTCAGCCTTGACGTACAGGTCATACTCCAACAGTCGTCCAAGTACCCTGCGCACCAAGGACACATACTCGGCGCGTGTAGCGGAATATATCAGAATGTCATCAATATACACCACTACACCCTGCCCGTGCAGGTTCCTGAAAATCTCGTCTACAAAGGATTGGAAGACTGATGTAGCATTCATCAACCCGTATGGCATGACAAGGTACTCATAATGGCCTGATGTGGTACTAAACGCCGTCTTCCACTCTTCTCCCTCCCGGATACGCACCAGGTTGTAAGCGCTCCTGAGATCCAATTTTGTGAAGAAGTGTGCCCAGTGCATTGACTCGATCGCACTGGCTATGAGAGGTAGCGGGTAACTGTACCTCACAGTGATTTGGTTAATGCCTCGATAGTCAATACACGGGCGCAGACCTCTATCCTTCTTCTTCACAAAAAATAAACTCGAGCAGGCAGGTGACGTGGAGGGCAGAATGTACCCCTGCCCCAGAGATTCGGAAACATATGTTTCCATAGCCGCCGTCTCCTCTTGCGACAGGGGATACACGTGACTCCTGGGAAGTGCTACGTTTACCAGGAGATTTATCGCACAATCCCTCCGTCGATGGGGTGGTAATTGAGTCGCCTTCTTCTTACAGAAGGCGAGAGCCAAATCGGTATATTCAGAGGGGATGCGCACGGTGGAGACCTGGTCTAGGCTTTCCACTGTAGTAGCACCGATGGAAACCCCTAAACACCTCCCCGAGCACTTTCGTGACCACCCCGTGAGAGCGGTCTGTTGCCACGAAATAGTGTGGTCATGACAGGCCAACCAGGGTAGGCCCAGCACCACGGGAAACGCAGGAGAATCAATAAGGAAGAGACTGATTCTCTCCTTGTGACCCTCCTGCGTAACCATGCCAAGTGGAGCGGTGGCCTCCATAGTCGACCATTAGGGTCAGGGCTAACTATCTAGGGCGTGCACAGGGAAGGGCATATCCACAGGAACAATGGGGATCCCTAAAAATGATCTGTCAATAAAATTCCCAGCTGCGCCTGAATCTACGAGCGCCTTAACCTTTTACGGGGGCAGCCCGACACGGTACACTTATGACAACATCCAGCTCAAAGTGCACGGCGCGAAATTCAAAATCTATTTTTTTTTTAATATTTAACTTTCACACATTAACAAGTCCAAGACACCAGATGAAAGGTGCACATCTTGTGAATCAAGCCAACATGTCCGATTTTTAAAATGTTTTACAGGGAAGACAAAATATGTAAATCTATTAGCTAACCACGTTAGCAAAAGACAGCTTTTTCTAACTCCATCAGTTTCTTACTCCATCAGGTGCTATCACAAATTCGACCAAATAAAGATATAAATAGCCACTAACCAAGAAACAAATTCATCAGATGACAGTCTGATAACATATTTATTGTATAGCATATGTTTTGTTCGAAAAATTTGCATATTTCATGTATAAACCATAGTTTACATTTCAGCTACAATCCGAAATTGCACCAAAAGCAGCCATAATATTTACAGACACCAACGTCAAATAGCTAATTACTCATCATAAAACATTTCTGAAAAATACATAGTCTGCAGCAATTGAAAGACAGGCATCTTGGGATTCCTAAACAATATTTCCGATTTATTAAATGTTTTACAGCGCAAACAAAATGTATCGCTATATTAGCGTAGCTACAATAGACAGAAATAATTGGGCGCCCACGGCCAATTCATTTACATTTACATTTAAGTCATTTAGCTGACGCTCTTATCCAGAGCAACTTACAAATTGGAAAGTTCATACATATTCATCCTGGTCCCCCCGTGGGGAATGAACCCACAACCCTGGCGTTGCAAGCGCCATGCTCTACCAACTGAGCCACACGGGACCATGTGTCGCAATTCACATGCACGACAGATATATGAAATAACATCATAAAATGGGTCTTACTTTTGCTGATCTTTCATCAGAATGTTGAAGAACGTGTCCTCTGTCCAGATGAGTCGTTGTTTCGGTTCAGAATGGCAAATGTCCCTCTTCAATTAGCATTGGCACTAGCGTAGTGGCATAAATTTCTCCAACGTAAACACAGTCAGAGGACGGAACACGGCAAAACTCCCGAATAAAGTTTCAATAATCTGATTAAACTATATTGAAAAAACATACATTACGATGATATGGTCACATGTAGCAAAAAAAATTAGAGCCGGAGACGTTAGCCGTTCGTTACGGCAGCAAAACAGAAGTCCATCCCACTTCCTCCAGAGTACCGGAAGTGGACGGTCAGGACAAAGAAATAGGTTTTTTTCCACCACAGAACAGGATGAGCAGAAAAAATTCTTCTCTGACATCCTCTTTACACCAATAGGAAGGCGTATAGATTGTCAGCAGACTCCTAAGTGTTAAGACCATGTATAGGCATCAAATTGAAAAGAGCATCGATTTCTGACATTTTACTTCCTGGTCAGGAAAAGTGCTGCAGAAGGACTTCTGTTTCACTCAGAGAAATAATTCCAACTCTTTTAGAAACTAGAAAGTCTTTTCTATCCAAAAAGAATAATAATATTCATATTGTACGAGCAAGATTTGAGTAGGAGGCCGTTTGAAATGGGCACGATTTCACTGGCTACTCAACACTTTGCCTTGCAGCCATAAGAAGTTAATTAAGCTGGGAATGCGGGGAAAATTAATAAACAAAAACATGTGAGCAACCAGGGGCTCTGGGTGAGCCTGGTGCCGACTCACCTGGGGTGACACGAGAGTGCCCTGTCTGCTGCCTCGACTCCCAGAGGATCTCCCCAGCACCGACCGGCAGTGTGCCCTCTGCGGCCACAGATGGTGCATGGAATGGCCCCGCCTCCTGTCGCCCTAAGTGCAGCACCTCCCAGCTCCATGGGCGTCGGCGCGGTGGTGATGGGGGATGGAATCGACAGACCCCGATCTGGATGTCCGTGGGTAGCCAGCACGTTATCCAGCCGGATGGACAGGTCCGCCAGCTGCTTGAATGTGAGAGTGGTGTCCCTGCAGGCCAACTCCCGACGGACGTCCTCGTGCAAACTGCACCGGTAGTGATCGATTAGGGCCTTGTCCTTCCATCATGAACTCCTGTGCGCTCCTCGTCCCCTGCCTCAGGTGCACGAGACGTTCACCCGCCGCTCTACCCTCAGGCGGGTGGTCAAAGACTGCCGGAAAGCGGCGGGTGAAATCCATAAGGCGTTGGCCCACTCCAGGGCCTTCCCTGAGAGGCAGGAGACAAGGACGGCCACGCTCTCACGGCCTGAGGGAGCCAGGTGGACGGTTGCCAGGTAGAGCTCTAGCTGGAGCAAGAACCCCTGACATCCCGCCGCCGTACCATCATACTCCCTCGGGAGGGCGAGCCGGATCCCACTGGGACCAGGTGGAGGGGTCATTATAGGTGAAACTGGTGGTGCTGGTGGAGACGATGGAGGAACTCCTCTCTTCCATCGCTCCATTGTGTGCAGCACGCGGTCCATGGCGCTGCCGAGATGCTGGGGAATAGTAGAGGCCTGCTGGACTCGCTCCTCGACCCCTACTGCAGGGGCACCTGCTCCTGCTGACTCCATTTGAGGTGCGTGTTTCTGTCAAGGCTTTGGGTAACTGGTGAAAAGGAGTCAAGCGCAGGAGAGTTGAGATGCGTGGACAAGGTATTTAATACACGAAAAAACACCAGTATAGAAACAATAGAACGGTGCGTGAAATATACCGGTACCACGAATAAACGGGCGTAGATGCAAAGCCCGGCAACAAAATACCAGCCGTCAGATACAGCCATCAACATAGAACAAACACGCACACATACATGTGGGAAACAGAGGGTTAAATACTGAACATGTAATGGATTGGCGATGGCTAGAAGACCGGTGACTTCGAGCGCCGCCCGAACAAGGAGAGGGACCGACTTCGGCGGAAGTCGTGACAGTTCCTCTTATAGAATATTAGCTCAACAGTATTGTGGAGCTCCTGTGCCTAAATATAAACAGCACCGGCACCTTTTTCAGTCCAAGTCAAGCACTGAATTAGATAATTGAACATATAATATACACTGCTCAAAACAATAAAGGGAACACTAAAATAACACGTCCTAGATCTGAATGAAATATTCTTATTAAATACTTTTTTCTTTACATAGTTGAATGTGCTGACAACAAAATCACACACAAATGATCAATGGAAATCAAATTTATCAACCCATGGAGGTCTGGATTTGGAGTCCCACTCAAAATTTAAAGAGAAAAACCACACTACAGGCTGATCCAACTTTGATGTAATGTCCTTAAAACAAGTCAAAATGAGGCTCAGTAGTGTGTGTGGCCGCCACGTACCTGTATGACCTCCCTACAACACCTGGGCATGCTCCTGATGAGGTGGCGGATGGTCTCCTGAGGGATCTCCTCCCAGACCTGGACTAAAGCATCCGCCAACTCCTGGACAGTCTGTGGTGCAACGTGGTGTTGGTGGATGGAGCGAGACATGATGTCCCAGATGTGCTCAATTGGATTCAGTTCTGGGGAACGGGCGGGCCAGTCCATAGCATCAATGCCTTCCTCTTGCAGGAACTGCTGACACACTCCAGCCACATGAGGTCTAGCATTGTCTTGCATTAGGAGGAACCCAGGGCCAACCGCACCAGCAAATGGTCTCACAAGGGGTCTGAGGATCTCATCTCGGTACCTAATGGCAGTCAGGCTACCTCTGGCGAGCACATGGAGGGCTGTGCGGACCCCCAAAGAAATGCCACCCCACACCATGACTGACCCACCGCCAAACCGGTCATGCTGGAGGATGTTGCAGGCAGCAGAACGTTCTCCACGGCGTCTCCAGACTGTCACATGTGCTCAGTATGAACCTGCTTTCATCTGTGAAGAGCACAGATGGCGAATTTGCCAATCTTGGTGTTCTCTGGCAAATGCCAAACGTCCTGCACGGTGTTGGGCTGTAAGCACAACCCCCACCTGTGGACGTCGGGCCCTCATTACCACCCTCATGGAGTCTGTTTCTGACCGTTTGAGCAGACACATGCACATTTGTGGCCTGCTGGAGGTCATTTTGCAGGGCTCTGGCAGTGCTCCTCCTTGCACAAAGGCGGAGGTAGTGGTCCTGCTGCTGGGTTGTTGCCCTCCTACGGCCTCCACATCTCCTGATGTACTGGCCTGTCTCCTGGTAGCGCCTCCATGCTCTGGACACTACGCTGACAGACACAGCAAACCTTCTTGCCACAGCTCGCATTGATGTGCAATCCTGGATGAGCTGCACTACCTGAGCCACTTGTGTGGGTTGTAGACTCCGTCTCATGCTACCACTAGAGTGAAAACACTGGCAGCATTCAAAAGTGACCAAAACATCAGCCAGGAAGCATAGGAACTGAGAAGTGGTCTGTGGTCACCACCTGCAGAACCACTCCTTTATTGGGGGTGTCTTGCTAATTGCCTATAATTTCCACCTGTTGTCTATTCCATTTGCACAACAGCATGTGAAATTTATTGTCAATCAGTGTTGCTTCCTAAGTGGACAGTTTGATTTCACAGAAGTGTGATTGACTTGGAGTTACATTGTGTTTAACTTCTTGTCAATATGGGGGCGCTGTTTCACCAGTGGAAAAAAGTGGCCAAATTAAACTGCCTCGTACTCAATTCTTGCTCGTACAATATGCATATTATTATTACTATTGGATAGAAAACACTCTCTAGTTTCTAAAACCGTTTGAATTATTTCTCTGAGTGAAACAGAACTCATTCTGTAGCACTTTTCCTGTCAGGGAGTGAGATTTCAGAAATCCAGGTCCCTGTTCTGAGATCAGTTTATAAGTCCCCATGCAAGCTATGAGGGTACATGCACTGCATACGCCTTCCTCTAGATGTCAGTAAGCGGTGAGACTTTGAATGGAGTCGATTGCGCAATCTGGGACCTTATATTAGACCGTGGAACAGGAAGTACCGTTCTTTTCAACGGTGCGCTTGGCGCATGAAGACATCAGAATGGCGTCCTGCAAACGCTTTCGTTTTAGTATTTCTATATCTCCGGTCATGTTTTTATTCGTTATAGGTGTTAAAGACATCATAAGGTAGTTAATTTAAACCGACTTATAGCAGTTTATTGCGATTTTCTGGGATTTCTTTGTGACGCGCTTCCATTTGTTGGGCACCTCTCCAGTGGGTGGCTAACATTTAGCGGCTAATTCGACTGGACAAGAGGACATCTTTCAGCCAAAAGACGATTGTTTTGAAGAAAGGACACCTTGCCCAAGATTCGGATTGAAGCTCACCTAATAGTAAGCAGTCTTTATGCTGTTAATTAATTGTTCTGTTGTTAAAAGTAAAATGCATGAGACGCCATTTCTTGCAGTATAGCATTGCGTTATCGCAGCCTGTATTGCGCAGTAAGGTTAATTTTAAAAATGTAATTCAGCGATTGCATTAAGAACTAATTTGTCTTTCATATGCTGTCCACCCTGTATTTTTTTTGTCAAGTTTATGATTATTTATTGATTAGACTAGGTGACTCTCCAAGATAGCGCCCGAAATTTTCTGGGGAGCTTGGCAACTTTTCTCATTGTATAAGCACTATTTGTGCTGCTAAATATGGACATTTTCGAACAAACTCTATATGCATTGTGTAATATGATGTTACAGACCTGTCATCTGAAGAATTCTGAGAAGGTTAGTGAAAAAATTATAATTTTGGTGGTGAATACGTTATCGCTATGTTTGGTTGGAATCAATGCTGTTGTTTGGTTTGCTACTGTGCTAAGCTAATATAACGTTATATTGTGTTTTCGCTGTAAAACACTTAGAACATCTGAAATATTGTCTGGATTCACAAGATCTGTGTCTTTCAATTGCTGTACGCTGTGTATTTTTAAGAAATGTTTTATGATGAGTAATTAGGTAATACACGTTGCTCTCTGTAGTTATTCTAGTCGATTTGTGATGGTGGCTGCAATGGTAAACTATGATTTATACCTGAAATATGCACATTTTTCTAACAAAACATATGCTATACAATAAATATGTTATCAGACTGTCATCTGATGAGGTTGTTTCTTGGTTAGTGGCTATTTATATCTTTATTTGGCCGAATTTGTGATAGCTACTGATGCAGTAAGAAAATGGTGGAGTAAAAAAAAAAGTTGTCTTTTGCTAACGTGGTTAGCTAATAGATTTACATATTTTGTCTTCCCTGTAAAACATTTTATTTTATTCACAAGATCTGTATCTTTCATTTGGTGTCTTGGACTTGTGATTTCATGAACATTTTATTATATGATATCCCTGTGACTTTAGGCTAGGCTATGCTAGTCAGCTTTTGTGATGGGGGGGCTCCCGGATCCGGGTTTGGTAGGCGTTAGAGGTTAAGTGTTCCCTTTATTTTTTTGAGCAGTGTATTTTTAGAGAATAAAGTGCCAGAACTGTCAAGACAATAACTTTTTGTGTCTGTTTCTCATTGTTACTACAGGACTAGAATTAAGTCTGAGGCCGGTAACATCAACAGTGAGGACAAACCCAGCCTGCCTCTCTCCTTCCACACTAAGTCCAAACCCACAGTCACTGGGTCCTGATTGTGACAGTGGGGCCCAGTTTGCACTGCAGGATCCAGAGATGGCATCAGTGAAGCTGGAAGACTGCAGGCAAACACTGGAGCTGAATGTCAACATTAAAGATGAAGAAGAGGAGGAGAAGATTGGGACATCTGTTAATCATGGTAAGAGCAGGTTCTATCTAACTAAGTTTGTTGTTCATTCCAACTTCCCACTGTGTATGAAAAGTTGCAGTAGAACTGTTTCATGATGAACTGTTTCAATGAGAAGGTATATGTTATTTCATGCTACTGACACTTGCATGGTTTGACACCAGTATTGCCAGCATTTGTTTTATTAACTGAGCTATCTGGAGTGCTCAGAGAGTAGACTAAAGTAGTGAAGTAGACAAACTGCCAGTGTTTTAAAGTTCTATGAAGTGAGTCTGTGTAGTTACTAACCCTTGTGATAGTGAGTGGAGGATGACACGCCCCTTTTTAGCTTTCATCTCTTACCCACTTTTAGAATAGTTTTATTCCCCTGTATTGTACAGCCTACTGATATGAATACATATGTCACCCGGTACAGACAGAAGAGGACCGGCCACCCCTTTGAGCCTGGTTCCTCTCTGTTTCTTCCAAGGTTCCTGCTTTCTAGGGAGTTTTTCGTGGCCACTGTGCTTCTACACCTGCATTGCTTGCTCTTTGGGGATTTCGGGTTGGTTTCTGTAAAGGACTTTGTTACAACTTATGTAAAAAGAGCTTCATAAAATACATTTGATTGACATGTATATCACACCAATTGTCTGGTTGTTCTGATATTGTTCACACAGGAGACAATGTTGAGACATTCTCTACATCCAGAGAGCATCAGCAGGAAGATCACAGAGCAAAGAGGTCTCACCACTGCCCACATTGTGAGGAGATTTTCCCATTTCTATCAAAGCTAAAAATACACCTAAAAATACACACAGGAGAAAAGCTTTACTCCTGCTCTGAATGTGGAAAATGCTTCAAAACGTCAACTGCGCTAAAAGTTCATCATGGAACACACAGAGGAGAGAAGCATTTCTCCCGCTCTGACTGTGGAAAGAGTTTCTCTCATCGGGACACCTTAAAAAGACATGAACATATACACACAGGAGAGAAGCCTTACTCCTGCTCTGACTGTGGAAAGAGTTTCTCTCATCGGTACACCTTAAAACAACATGAACATATACACACAGGAGAGAAGCCTTACTCCTGCTCTGACTGTGGAAAGAGTTTCTCTCATCGGGACACCTTAAAACAACATGAACATATACACACAGGAGAGAAGCCTTACTCCTGCTCTGACTGTGGAAAGAGGTTCTCTCATCGGAACACCTTAAAACATCACGAACATATACACACAGGAGAGAAGCCTTACTCCTGCTCTGACTGTGGAAAGAGTTTCTCTGGACCAAGCAACCTAAAACAACATGAACATATACACACAGGACATAAGCCTTACTTCTGCTCTGACTGTGGAAAGAGTTTCTCTCAACCAAGCCACCTAAAACAACATGAACGTATACACACAGGAGAGAAGCCTTACTCCTGCTCTGAATGTGGAAAATGCTTCAAAACATCAACTGCACTAAAAGTTCATCAGAGAACACACACAGGAGAGAAGCCTTACTTCTGCTCTGACTGTGGAAAGAGTTTCTCTCGGCCATGCCACCTAAAACAACATGAACGTATACACACAGGAGAGAAGCCTTACTTCTGCTCTGACTGTGGAAAGAGTTTCTCTCAACTGGGCACCTTAAAACAACATGAACGTATACACAAAAGAGAGAAGCCTTACTCCTTTTCGGACTGTGGGGCAAGTTTCTCTCGTCCGGACACCTTAAAATGATCTGAACATATACACACACTGGAGAGAAGCCTTACTCCTGCTCTGACTGGAAAGTGTTTCTCTTGAATGTGCCATTTAAAAAGACACCAAGGGAAACAAGAGAGGAGCCTTACCACTGATCTGACTGTAGAAAATGTTAAAACACCAGCTGAGCTTAAAGGTCATTAGAGAAAAGACAAAGGAGAGAAGCCTTTTTAAAAAAAAAATTATTTAACCTTTATTTAACCAGGTAGGCAAATTGAGAACACGTTCTCATTTACAATTGCGACCTGGCCAAGATAAAGCAAAGCAGTTCGACACATACAACAACACATAGTTACACATGGAGTAGAACAAACATACAGTCAATAATACAGTGAAAAATAAGTCTATATACAATGTGAGCAAGTGAGGTGAGATAAGGGAGGTGAAGGCAAATAAAATATATTAATAAATAAAAATATAAAAAGGCCATGGTGGCGAAGTAAATACAATATAGCAAGTAAAAAAACACTGGAATGGTTGGTTTGCAGTGGAAGAAGGTGCAAAGTCGAGAGAGAAATAATGGGGTGCAAAGGAGCAAAATAAATAAATACAGTAGGTAAAGAGGTAGTTGTTTGGGCTAAATTATAGATGGGCTATGTACAGGTGCAGTAATCTATGAGCTGCTCTGACAGCTGGTGCTTAAAGCTAGTGAGGGAGATAAGTGTTTCCAGTTTCAGAGATTTTTGTAGTTCGTTCCAGTCATTGGCAGCAGAGAACTGGAAGGAGAGGCGGCCAAAGGAAGAATTGGTTTTGGGGGTGACCAGAGATATACCTGCTGGAGCGCGTGCTACGGGTGGGCGTTGCTATGGTGACCAGCGAGCTGAGATAAGGGGGGACTTTACCTAGCAGGGTCTTGTAGATGACCTGGAGCCAGTGGGTTTGGCGACGAGTGTGAAGCGAGGGCCAGCCAACGAGAGCGCACAGGTCGCAGTGGTGGGTAGTATATGTATACATTACTTCTGCCCTCAATGTGGCAAGAGTTTTTCCCAATTGGGCAATGTAGAAACACACCAACGGATACACACTTGAGAGAAGCCTTATCACTGCGCTGACTGTGGGAAGAGATTCTACAGATTGGGCCATTTAAAAAGACACCAATGTAAACATAAAGGAGAGAAGCCTCATCAGTTCTCTCAGACCAGCTAAGATTAGACACTCCACTTAATTCTCATGTCATTAAATAACTGGCAACGTTGAATTGGATCAAATGAAGAAAGTGTAGAACACTATTGTAATCCTATAGTTTCTCACTGTGAGAGAATAATGCAGAGGAAAGGGAGCGTTATAGAATGTTAGCCTCTCTTTACTGATCAGTGTGCACCTTGTCAATTTTGGTGTGAGAGAGAATAAAGTAGACGGCACACGTCAAACGTTTGATTCATGACCCTATGTCCGGATGACGTGTGCATGCCCATATTTGGGCATTCCAGTCAGGACATCCTGGCGGGAAGTGATCACTTGGTTATGCCCATATATGGGCATCCTGTTCCTGTTCTCACGCCTTAGTGAGTGCGGCAATATTTATATGATGCCTTTGAAGTTGTCATGATGATTGATGTCTAGGGACCTCTTTGAACTGGGGGGGATGAACATTTCAAAGAGTTTGAACCCCCAGAACACTAAACAAGATTTTAAAAATCAGCATGGATTTTGTGATCGGTGGCAAAGCAGCAACGGAAGCAGGACCTCGGTTAAAACATAGAGAAAGGGCCAAGTATCAAGCCACAATATACGATGCGCCAAAAAAGCGGTTTTAAGTGTGTATAGAACCCAAATACCGCCCGCAACTGCTCTGAAAGATCAAGTGCTGATGTCTAATGGACTTCAATGGGGGTATCGGTTTGATTACCTGGCCTGTAGAGTGAACCTCTATACGGTAGCCGAAGGAGAAGAATATACAGACCAGACTTTAGGAGTGGACTACGGGCTTGAAGACTGGATGGTTTTTCGCAAGGTTGTGTGTCCCGAACTGAGCCTTATCACCAAGGGTTATAGCTTGTTCACGTGCTACGAGACCCATTGGGAAAGTGCCCCTGACTCCTCAGGAAGAATATTTCACAGGGTGAAAATACAAAGAAAGAATGGACTTCCATGTGGCTACGTGGAGTTCTATATCAGCAACGAGGAAACCCGCAACCAAAACATTCGTGATGGTGGCCTGACTGGAGATTTTAGGTTGCGCATGCTTATTCCTTTTAAAATTTGGGATCTAATGGAATTGAAAATGTTACAGCTGTTGGACGCTCTCTTTGTACAGAGCCAACAGCGGCAGAGCATTGTTCATGTAAAGAAGTGCATATTATATACGAATCCTGAGGATTATGATTCAAAGGAGCCCCAAGAAGGTACATCCTCAGAAGGGACAGCCTCCGAAGAAAACTAAGTACGCGGCTGCGTTAACCACGCCCTGATACCCAAAGGACTGGTTCAACAATAAAAGGAGTGCCCTTAAAGCCTCCAGTTCTTCATTTCATCATACACCATGAATATTCATACAGCATACCAGGACTCCGATACGACATGGGGGCCAGACCCTAAGGACTCTATGCCTCGCAGCCCGACATTCTACTCCCCCCTGGCGAGACCCACGACACCCCCTACATTTACACAGCCTGAGGATGTGTTTGATGGGGTAGTCAGTACTATTTTTGTGGACACCATCGAGGCCTCTGTAGCCACACTTTTAGACGTGGTGATTGGAGAATATATAAGAGAAAAATGCATCGGTTGTGAGATCAATCAAACCAGCCAGCGCGTCATCCGTGCCTATACGACCCGCCAAGATACTACTTCTTCAACCATTTTGAGGAGCTGGTGAAAAGACTGTGGTCCTGCAGGTTTATACCATCGCTGGTCAGAGCCCCGGAGTCTATGGGTCTTGTGCCGTCTATCCCCAGAGTTTACGGGGTAACCGAGGCATTCCTACATGAACTGAAGGAGGCAATCTACGTCCACGAGAAACTCAAAGAAATCCGACACACCCTGGTGGACGACAATAAATACCGGGAAGCTGTGGTGGCTGATGTGATGACTTTCTGGCTCAATAAACCCCAAGAGACCGAGTGACATTTTGTTATTTAGTTGTAAAGCAATGGGTAACTATGTGTCTACGATGTTAGAGAGAATAAATAAAATTCTTCTTTTGAGAGAACTTACAAATGTTATGCATCAGATTATTGAAAATAAAGTGAACAATGTATCGTTCTACACGACACACAATGCCTGGGTTAATGAAGAGCGTGTGCTGAAAATGGAACAAATCATGAATCATGTACGACATACGGGCGAGAGTCTGCAATGGACACAACTGGTATCACGTCTTGTGGATGATTTTGAAGTACTAGAAACAACTTTGTCTAAGATTTTACTTTATTTGTTTGAAACACCATTTAATTGTAACGTGTATCATATTTGTTGTTTATATGCTTATATATCGGACATGTGTGTATTTAAAAATTCAGCGACACAAGCCTGTAAATCTAAACCAAATATACAGGGTGTTGCATGCTGTGATCGTTGAGCAAACTGGGACATGTATCCTGCAAAGAATCCTGAATTGTCTGTATACGTAATACTAGATGCATAAAATAAAAATTCTAAAATGAAAGTGAAATGTTGTCGTTATTTGAAAGTGGCTCATTAACGTTATTGTACCTCAGCGAGGCAAGAAGGATGGCGGAGCAGATGTTGAAAAACATTTATTATAATCCCTCTAACCCCGGGTCTTATGGGGGTAAAGAGCATTTCCAGAGAGCTATAGCCGAAGAAACAGGTAGCCTGTTAAGCGATGCTAAAGTGAATGAGTCAGAGCAGGATGCATTAGGATGCATCAGAGCAGGATGCATTAACTCTCCATAAACCTGTAAGAAAACAATTTCCAAAAAATATAGTTTTTTCTACGCATCCCTTGTCCCAATTTCAGGCGGATCTATGTGACATGCAGGCCCTTGCAGATAAAAATGATGGAAATCGCTACATGCTAACGGTTATAGATATTTTCTCTAAAATAGCATTTGTAAGGGGCTTAAAAAAATAAGAGCGGGGCAGAGGTGACCCGGGCCTTTGACTATCTTGAAGGAAGGAGGAGCCCCCAAGAAAGTGCAGACTGATGGCGGAAAATAATTTTTTTATAATACTTTTCAGAAACTCATGAAGAAGCACAATATCGTACATTTTGCTACAGGCTCGGATTTGAAAGCTTCAGTTGTTGAACGCTTTAACAGAACTCTGAAGGAGCGGATGTGGAGATATTTTACAGCTCACAACACGCATAGATATATCGATATAGTTCAAGATTTAGTGAAGGGATACAACAGCAGTTACCATAAGAGTATACGTATGAAGCCCTCCGAGGTCTCTTCTGAAAACTCTTTTCAAGTCTTTAAAAATCTGTATGGTTTGTTCCCCTTTCGTCGTAAGAAAAAAATAAAAATTCTATTCATAGTGGGGGACTTGGTGCGTATATCCAAGCTGAGGGGTGTTTTCGACTAAAAATATGAGCAAGGTTACAGCGATGAGTTGTTCACCGTTACCGAGTGTCTGCCACGCATACCCCCGGTCTACAAGTTAAAAGATTATGACGGGGAACTTATAGCGGGATCTTTTTATGAGAAGGAATTACAGAAGGTACAGTTGGGTAAAGACAAAGTCTTTCACGTGGAGGAGATTCTAGATCAAAAGAGAGAAAAGGGTAAAAAAAATCATGCTACACACCGGCTTCTACCTGACTTTCCCCACTTATGCGTCTGCACATATATATCGTAATAATCAGAGTTCGAATTATACTACCAATTTTCCAAAGCCTATAGAGTTATCAGAGGCCTGGGAAGTAGGTCTCAGCGAGATTACATACCCCCATAGTTGGTATAATATCAAAGATAAGGACCGTGATTTTTATTGCAAAAAGTTATCTGAACCTGCAAAACTTATTAAGCTTAAAAAAGGATTCTATAGAACCGTCGACAGGATCGTCTGAGTTGAATGAACTCTTAACCCTGAACAATATGGAAATATTCCTGATCTACAACCCTATATACATAAATGGGTACAAATCTCAGGGGATGCTGACGGGGGTATAAAGACCAGCGGTAATTTAGCCTACATGTTGGGGATGGGTCCCAATAAATGGACGGATGTGAAAGATAAATTCTTCCCATTCCCTGCGGATATACATGCAGGATTTTACAACATATTTGTGTATACCGACATCATATCCTATCAAAGGGTCAGAGACAGCTGTGTGCCCCTCCTGAGAACAGTTCATATAGACGGAAAGGATGGGGACATAGTCACTGTCACCTACGACAAGCCACACTACGTACCTGTAAGCAAGAAATATATTGAAAACATTCTGGTTGAGCTTAAAACGGATCAGAACGAAAACATTGAATTTACTTATGGTAAAACGATTGTAAAACTCCACTTTAGACCCTCCAAAACCTCTCTACATATATAATATTTGTATTATATATATTTATAAACATAATACAAATACATTTTAAAAGGGTTATGGACCATCAACATCTCGACCCTAACCGCTATGTCTCATACTATGTTGATCAAGTGGGTAATGGACTACCCGGCTATTATGGATCCCCGACCATGTACGGTTCGGGGATAGGAGGTATATTTCGTAACCTCTTTAGGATGGTTTTACCGTTTATGAAGAGAGGCTTCAGCATAGCCAAATCACATTTAAAATCAGCGGCTAAAAATATAGTAAGTGAGGTTGTAGCCAATGCTAAGACCAAAAGGGCGTCACCAGATGCCGAGCATCAAGAAGGCTCAGGGCTTATGATGTTGTCTCGAAGACCAAAAAAAGAGACCTCCGGGTATAAGGCGCAGGCTTGCCCCTAAAAAGCGGAGGTTAACAGTTAAAAGAAACTCAGTAAGTCAAAGACGTGGTAAAGTGAGGAGGTCTGGACCAAAAACGACAAAAAGAATACTCGGAAGTATTTTCTAAAAGAACAAGCAACATGGCTCTTTTACACCGCATGTCCTCTGAAGCTATAAAGACAGAGCTCGATCTTTCGACTTCTTTGGGCTGCAGGGGCAGTATTGAGTAGCTTGGATAAAAGGTGCCCATTTCAAACGGCCTTGTACTCAATTCTTGCTCGTACAATATGCATATTATTATTACTATTGGATAGAAAACACTCAAGTTTCTAAAACCGTTTGAATTATATCTGTGAGTAAAACAGAACTCATTTTGCAGCAAACTTCCTGTCAGAAAGTGAAAAATCTTAAATCGAGGCTCTGTTCCAGGGCCTGCCTATAAATGTGCTTGATATCTATTAGTATACATGCACTTCTATTAGTATACATGCACTTCTATTAGTATACATGCACGCCTTCCACTAGATGTCAATGGGCTGTGAGAGGTGAAATGGGGTTTCTAGGTATTTCTATGGTCAAAAGAGAGAGCTTGGAATGACATGACCCCAGAATTCCTTTGTTCAGGAAGCGCATAAAGGTCACCAGTATTGGCTTCTGAAAAGCATTCGTTATAGACGTCTTATATCTCCGGCTTTGATTTTATTTGATAAATGTGAAGATATCATCGTAAAGTATGTTTTTTCAATATAGTTTTATTAGATTATTGAAATTTTTTCGGGAGTTTAGACGTGTTGCGTTCTTTGCGTTTGGTGAAGATGGACAGCTTAGCGCCACTTGGCTAGTTTTGCTTGCTAATTTGCGAGGGAAAAAGGCCATTCTAAAACCAAACAACGATTGTTCTGGACAAAGGACCCCTTGTACAACATTCTGATGGAAGATCATCAAAAGTAGGACCCATTTTATGATGCTATTTCATATATCTGTCGAACATGTGTACTAGTAGTTAGCGCCCAGATTTTGGGCACGCTCTCGCTATAACATAAGCTGGATGTCGTAATGAAGTTATTTTTAGAATTCTAACACGGCGATTGCATTAAGAACTAGTGTATCTATCATTTCCTATACAACATGTATTTTTTAGTCATGTTTATGAATAGTTATTTGGTCAGAATAGGTGAGTTTTAGAAAAATATCCGCACATTCTGGGAAAAAGATGCTATGTTAGCACAATGTATAACCACTGATTTCAGCTCTAAATATGCACATTTTCGAACAAAACATAAGTGTATGTATAACCTGATGGTATAGGACTGTCATCTGATGAAGCTTATCAAGGTTAGTCAAAAATTATATGTCTTTTGCTGGTTTGTTACGATCGCTAACTTTTGCTGCTGGTAAATGGCTTGTGTTTCTGGCTATTGTGGTAAGCTAATATAATGCTATATTGTGTTTTCGCTGTAAAACACTTAAAAAATCTGAAATATTGGCTGGATTCACAAGATGCTTGTCTTTCATTTGCTGTACACCATGCATTTTTCAGAAATGTTTTATGATGAGTATTTAGGTGTTCCACGTTGGTCTCTATAATTACTCTGGCTGCTTCGGTCCTATTGTTGACGGTAGCTGTGATGGTAGCTGCAATGTAAAACTGATTTATAGCTCAAATATGCACATTTTTCGAACAAAACATAGATTCATTGTGTAACATGTTATAAGACTGTCATCTGATGAAGTTGTTTCTTGGTTAGTTTGGTTGGTTCTTGGTTAGTTTGGTTGGTTTTGTGCAAGCTACCTGTGCTGTGAAAGAAATGTCTGTGCTTTTTTGTATTTGGTGGTGAGCTAACATAAATATACGTGGTTTTTTCGCTGTAAAACATTTTAAAAATCGGACATGTTGACTGGATTCACAAGACGTTTATCTTTCATTTGCTGTATTGGACTTGTTAATGTGTGAAAGTTTAAATATTTCTCAAAAATATTTTTTGAATTTCGCGCTCTGCCTTTTCAGTGGAATGTGGGAGGAGTTCCGCTAGCGTTCCGCTGGGGCTAGACAGGTTAACGCACTGATCCCCGTGCGCCGAAGACGTGGATGTCGATTATGGCAGCGCCCTGCACCTCTGATTCAGAGTTTGGGTTAAATGTGGAAGACACATTTCAATTAGTTGTACCCATTCCCATTCGGAAAGTATTTAGACCCCTTGACTTTTTCCACATTTTGTTACGTTACATCCTTACTCTAAAATTGAGTAAATAAAAAATGTCCTCATCAATCTACACACAATACCCCATAATGACATCACAATACCCCATAATGACAAAGCAAACACAGGTTTTGGAAATGTTTTCACATTTTCTATTAAAAAAAACAGTAATACCTTATTTACATAACTATTCAGACCCTTTGCTATGAGACTTAACATTGAGCTCGGGTGCATCCTGTTTCCATTGATCATCCTTGAGATGTTTCTACAACTTGATTGTCAACCTGTGGCAAATTAAATTGATTGGACATGATTTGGAAAGGTACACACATGTCTATATAAGGTCCCACATTTGACTGTGCATGTCAGAGCAAAAACCAAGCCATGAGGTCGACGGAATTGTCCTTGGAGCTCCATGAAAGGAATGATTCACAAACTGGTAAAATGGCGGTGCCCACTCGGTCTGCGTCAACAGACTTCAGTGCAGCAGAGAGAGACAATTTTTACGGTTGCACTACTGTTTTAAAGGTAAATGTCATTATTATCGGTTTTCTACATGTGTAATAATATTAAGACACAGTTGTCCGTAGAACTCCATGAAAGGATTATGTTGAGGCACCGATCTGGGGGAGGGTACCAAAACATATCTGCAGTGTTTAATTTATTTTTTAATGTAACTTTTTTTAAACTAGGCAAGTCGGTTAAGAACAAATAATTTTTTGCGATGATGGCCTACCCCGGCCAAACCCTAACCCGGACTACGCTGGGCCAATTGTGCACAGCCCTATGGGACTCCCAATCACGTTCTTTTGTGATATAGCCTGGAATCGAACCAGGTTCTGTAGTGACATCTCTAGCACTGAGATGCAGTGCCCGGGAGCCCCTAGAAGTGCTGAAGTTCCCCAAGAACACAGTGGCCTCCATCATTCATTATTTATTTAAGTATTTATATATGTATTTTATTTATTCGTTCCAAGTAGGACAACCAACAGAAATACAATTTTATTTTATTTTTTCCGCCCCCCGTCCCCCAACACGAAGATAGACGAACATAACAACCAAACAAATAAATAAAAATGACAATATGCAGTTGTAGATAATGTAGATTACGCTTCGACTATAGCCAATATTCACATAAATTCTTTTGAATATACAGATTTACAGTTCCAATGCTTCTACAATATCACTGGTTTGCAAAAACTCACAAAACAGATCCCAAATATTATGAAACTCTGGGGCTTTCTTTTTCACTATATAAGTAAATTTTTCAAGAGCCAGACTTGACGTTAATTATTTTAACCAATGACCAAGTGAGGGGGAACTGACATACTTCCAGTGGAGAGCAATTAAACATCTAGCTTGTAATAGTTAGAGGTCAACCATTTTATTTTCTCTCCTATGTAAAGAGATTCTCTGGGTAAAGATTTAGGAGGCATTGTTTAGGGATTAGTGGTATTGGGGTAGAGGTCATCTCAGAGATATAGCGCAGTACTGAGCTCCAAAACGTTTGTATCTCAGCACATTCCTCCAGGCAATGATACAAGGTGCCTAAATGCGTGTTACATTTAACACACAGGTCTGAGGTATTGGGGTCAACTTTGTGGGGCTTAACAAGGGTGATACATGTTCTCATTGTCCAATTGTATTGCAACAATCTCAGGCGGGTGTTTATTGTCTGTATCTGAGCTCTAGAACATATCATACCCCAATACACTGTACATATCCAGAAGTGGACCTAGAAGTGTGTCCTTAAATATCTATTGGGAGCCCATCTGGACTTGCCTCTTTACCTCCCTTCATATTGAAAATAGCATCAGATATTTCAACACCATCCAATTCCTTTTCCAGATCCAATTTAATGTCTGAAATAGAGGCAACATCAAGACCTGATTAGTTCTCAGGAGATTCAGAGTTGTAAAGTGTGTTGTAGTAGGAAGCAAATGTTTGGTTTATTTCCACAGGATCCATTGATAATTGACCTTGTTAATTATGAATTGCATGAATGGCTCGGTCTGAATTTAACCTCTTAATGTGCCAGGCCAGCAATTTACCAGGTCTTTCACCTTGATCATAGATGGACTGTTTCAGCCTAGTTAAACTGTTTTCAGCCTTTGAGGTGGAAAGTTATTTAT
The DNA here is from genome assembly GCF_029448725.1 of Salvelinus fontinalis. Lineage (NCBI taxonomy): Eukaryota > Metazoa > Chordata > Actinopteri > Salmoniformes > Salmonidae > Salvelinus > Salvelinus fontinalis. Next base: position 96,973 of record NW_026600409.1, on the reverse strand, counting down.
ACTGAGATTTAGGAGCAAATAATTCCTTGTTTACTTCAACTGGGTTATCCAAAAAAGCTTCCCTCTGTAATTCTCTGATTTTGCTATCCAGCGCTCATTTTCTGATTGAAACTTCTTTGAGTTGATTTGAAACTGGTAGAATGTATAGTTTGCCCCCAAATACATGCTTAGGGGGCTTTCAATCTGGTACTCACTGACGTTTGGTTAGTGTTCAATACATGACAAGATCCTGAGGGCCATTGTTCTGCCATTCATCCGCCGCCATCACCTCATGTTTCATCATGACAATGCGCAGCCCCATGTCGCAAGACTCTGTACACAATTGAAAATGCTGAAAATGTCCCAATTCCATGGCCTGCATACTCACCAGACATGTCACCCTTTGAGCATGTTCGGGATGGTCCGGATCGACGTGTACGACAGCTTGTTTCAGTTCCCTCCTATATCCAGGAATTTCGCACAGCCATTGAAGAGCAGTGGGTCAACATTACACAGTCCACAATCAACAGCCTGAATAACTCTATGTAAAGGAGATGTGTCCTGGAGGAGGCAGCAGCAGCTACCCACTTCTCCAGTGCTTCATTTGTAAATTGGGAGGTGCCGGAACCAAAAGTGAACCCAAGAGGGGTGGTGACCTGGGGGTCTCTGAGGTACCAGAACACATGAAATAAAACACATTTTTAATAAAGCATTGCATGCATTATCATGGCTTTAGCGTACTGGCAATGAGCAGTGGTGTGGAGCCGCTTGCAGAAGTTGCATACATGGAGTACATTTATTGTAGCCTGGAGTCCTGGAAAAATGTGGCCTTTTATAAACGGATTTCATGCGGTTCTACATAATTTTAGATGGCTGGAGACTTTTGAAGAATATTTTTTAATACCTCACAAATGACCATAATGACAGACTGCTTTGACACTGACAAACTGAGACTCTGAGGTCAATAAAAACGACCTTGTCTCTAATCCATCAATAGCCTAGGCCAGGTGTGAGGAGAAACACATTGTACAATATGAGGAGGAAGTTATAGTCCTAAACAAGCTTTCCAGTTTCACTGACTCACCCAATGATGTGCAGCTCACTCACAGGCCAAAAGCTTCTCTCTCTTGCTTTACTTTGTAAAAACAATGCTGTTTACTCAATAGGCCTATTTGGAAGTTGATAACATGGTAACAGACAGATTAGTATGTTCTATTCAGCAGGATCTATTTGCTTTACAACCTGTGTTTTCTAGCGATTTGTATTAGAAATATTGTAGGAAATAAATGAAGAAGTGCAATGCTGGAGAGATGAGTTGCCGGTTCATGTCTATAACAGCACAGAGAGGGAGAGAGATAATAGAAAGTGAATCTCATTTTAGTTCTGTGAGAGATACAGGCGCGCTTCTCTCTCACCACAGCAATGGCCACGCCTTGGTCTAAATAGGCTACAATGTTGCACAAACCATAAACCTGGGAGGGCCCAACATTAATACATTCTTAGAACCGGCTCAAATTAAGTACCGCTCTTCTCATATATAATGGGGTAGGGACATAATAATTCCTGAAAGCACGGAGGGTTGCACCTTATTTTTTATAACTAAACCGGTCGTTTCCAATGGGAAGAGATGAGTCATAGTGGGCAGAGCCAAGCACAAGCTAGCGAGATCCTATTGGCACGTCCTAGCACACATCTGCATATTTCTATTAGGGAACGCCTCCTCTGTGAATATTTATTATGGATCCCCATTAGCTGCTGCTGTTTTTTTTTATTCAAAATTTTCTGCATACTTGTGGAATAGAGTTCCATGCAGTCATGGCTCTATGTAGTACTGTGCGCCTCCCATAGTCTGTTCTGGGGCATAGCGGGCAGAGCCAAGCACAAGGTAACGAGATCCTATTAGCGCGTTCTAGCACACATCTGCATATTTCTGTTAGGGAACACCACCTCTGTGAAGCGCCCGTGTGCAATAACTCAAGTCACCTTTGCGTTCCTTCTAAACAAAGCAATTTATTAAAAATATAAAAAATAAACTTCTGCAAAGGGTAATGTCTACAAAACGTAGTCCACTCAGTTCATAACAGAATTTAGTTTGGCAGTGAGTGGAAACGCTAAGCGGATGCTTCACATTTATACATTTGGTGAAATATCTGTCTCATTGTTCAATCTGTGGATGCACTGTGGTAGTGGGGGAACAGGAAGTTCCAGACAGGCACGCCCCATTCTTCAGAATAAAGAAAGTGCAAGAACTGTTATGTTAAGAAGATAACCCTTGTGTCCGTTTCTATTTATTACTACAGGTATGTAATAGTAGGTTTAAACTTCCTAATATCAGAAGAACATGTCATACCATGCTAGGTAACATCCGTTAAGGTATTATCACGTTTGGTAAAGGGTTGTTATTTTTGTGTCAAACCGAGTGAACGTGATACACATAGATATTCACATAGCTTTGGGTTTGTCTGAATGGATGTACATAATTTCCGCAAAGGTCATTTAATAAAGAATCGATTTATTTGAGATTTCTGAGTTCGTTTAGCATGTTATTGGTTTTGTGTAAAATTCACGAGCTGGTAAAATGGCGGCGCCCACTCGGTCTGCGTCAACGAACTAAAATGCGCGTGCAGATAGACAATTTCACGGTCGCACTACAGTTTTGAAGCTTAAAACTTCTTAGTGCTGCAATCCCGTTAAGGGGATCGATATGACAACAGCCAGTGAAAGTGCAGGGCGCCAAATTCAAACAACAGAAATCTCATAATTAAAATTCCTCAAACATACAAGTATTTTACACCATTTTAAAGATAAACTTGTTGTTAATCGCACCACAGTGTCTGATTTCAAAAAGGCTTTACAGCGAAAGCACCACAAACGATTATGTTAGGTCACTGCCAAATCACAGAAAAACACAGCCATTTTTCCAGCCAAAGACAGGAGTCTCAATAAGCAGAACTAGAGAGAAAATTAATCACTAACCTTTGATGATCTTCATCAGATGACACTCATAGGACTTCATGTTACACAATACATGTATGTTTTGTTCGGTAAAGTTCATATTTATATTAAAAAATCTCGGAATACATTGGCGCTTTATGTTCAGTAGTTCCAAAATATCCGGTGATTTTTGCAGAGAGTGTAGGAGTAGGTGACATATGTGGGTAGATATCACACTGTTGGACAAGTAGACAGGAGTATACTGGAAGGTAGTATAAGAGAGCAGATGTGAGTGCATTTGCCATTCTGGTAAATACAGGAAACCAAAGATTAGCAGATGGTGTAGTAGTGTAGTGGTAACATAAGATACATGGATAACATATAAATATAAATGATAGCTGAACATTAAAGTAACGAACCACATGTTAACATGGGTCATGGGACTGTGGTGATGGAGGTCTACTAAGGGATGTTCTGACCCTCTGACCCTTGTAGATTCTCCATTGTGCTGACATACATGTCAGACAGAGTGGCGCCTAAAAGCAATTGGACACTAGACATATGGTCTGACAATTCTATTACAAACATACATGTCAGACAGAGTGACGCCTAGAGGTAATTGGACACGCTGGGATAGAGGGTCCAGCCACTATTATAAACAAATTGAAAGCAGATGGTGGTGAATGACTTCATAGGGGACGGACAATACTGTGTGTATAAATAGAGTAGCTGGAGTTCTGAGAAAGTGTGGGTTCCGCGGGGTGTGTTCCGTGGGGACATGCCAGTGGGCTGTACAGTTGTAATAAAGAGCATGTTTGATTTTAAAAGTTCTGGTAAGCGTTGTATTTGAAAATGATTTTCCACGACATAATTGGCGAGCTAGCCAGGAGCTGATAGGGACTGGGACGTTCTTGGCTGATGATGGGTTCTTTGGACAATCTAAACAAACAGAGGTGGCCGCCCAACTAGACGGTAAGCAAGTTCTTACAATAGTTGAAATGTTTGTGTAAGATTGTTTCAGAGATACTGTCTCAGCGAGAGGAGCGCCACGTAAGTCTCTCTTTCAAATTTCCTAAAATGAAACCAGTAAATACAAAAGAACTTTTAAATTCAATGAATTTGCATGTATGTGTAATTTGGGGAATTGTATTAAATATAAATGTATGCGCATGTATAGAGACTGAGTGAATAGGTGCTGTGAACTTTGCTTGTGTTAGATGTAGAGTGAGCATGCATGCGCTCGTTCTGATCAGACCGTTCGAATGTGTAGCTTAAATGATGCGCTTGTTTGCGCCATCTGGCTGAGATGGCTGGCTATAATGTGGGACAGCCCATACGGTAAAAACAGATAATGTAGGTAGAAAATCCTGTAATACCTCTTCAATAAAATTAGTAGAAGGAACGCTTGGACAGGTTACTTATGGATGCGGCTCTAAAAAGAGAGAGCTGCATAAATAAGTATGTAGGAAGCCATGATACCGCTCTTTAAAAAAGGAACATTTTTGAAGAGGTCTGCTTGGGTGGGATATTCACGGCGCGGCAGAAGGGTCTGTTGGTGAATATTTAGTAGTTAAATTAATATTTCATGGTTACCGCTTTGAAAGAAGGACTGAACGGATGAAATATTTAGAAGGCAGGAGAACGTTAGCCCGATTGTGCGACGTTCAACTGCAAAAGTAGCTTATACAGTCAAAGCATAAAACAGTAGGTTGTAGGAAAACGTTAGCCCGATTGTGCGACGTTCAACTGCAAAAGTAGCTTATACAGTCAAAGCATAAAACAGTAGGTTGTAGGAAAACGTTAGCCCGATTGTGCGGCGTTCAACTGCAAAAGTAGCTTATACAGTCAAAGCATAAAACAGTAGGTTGTAGGAAAACGTTAGCCCGATTGTGCGGCGTTCAACTGCAAAAGTAGCTTATACAGTCAAAGCATAAAACAGTAGGTTGTAGGAAAACGTTAGCCCGATTGTGCGACGTTCAACTGCAAAAGTAGCTTATACAGTCAAAGCATAAAACAGTAGGTTGTAGGAAAACGTTAGCCCGATTGTGCGGCGTTCAACTGCAAAAGTAGCTTATACAGTCAAAGCATAAAACAGTAGGTTGTAGGAAAACGTTAGCCCGATTGTGCGGCGTTCAACTGCAAAAGTAGCTTATACAGTCAAAGCATAAAACAGTAGGTTGTAGGAAAACGTTAGCCCGATTGTGCGGCGTTCAACTGCAAAAGTAGCTTATACAGTCAAAGCATAAAACAGTAGGTTGTAGGAAAACGTTAGCCCGATTGTGCGGCGTTCAACTGCAAAAGTAACTTATACGGTCAAAGCATAAATCGGTAGGTTGTAGGAAAACGTTGGCCCGATTGTGCGGCGTTCAACTGCAAAAGTAACTTATACGGTCAAAACATAAATCAGTAGTTAAATAAATATTCATAGTTTCCGCTCTGAAAGGAGGACTGTATGAGTGAAGTAGTAGGTGCAGGAAAAACGTTGGCCCGATTGTGCGGCGTTCAAATGCAAAAGAAATCCTGCGAATAAAAAACCGCTCTGTCTAGCTACCAGGGTTTGGTAATTCAGTAGGTCACGCCATAATACTACTCTAATAATAGAAGAAAAGATAAGTATTGGGGGTTGAATAGAATATGAAGACAAGCTGATCCGATTAGACAGTAGTCTCGTCATATTGTAGAAGTCTAGGCTTATGTAGGTGGAAGTGAATTAAGTCAATAAGGAAAGACAAGTTGTGTGTGTATGTAGGCAGAACGTCCAGGAGAGGGAGCGCGCAGCTCTCCTGTGACAGAGTAGAGTTGATGAAGGGTGTCGTTAACTGCTATTAGGCAGAGGGAAAGAAGTTAAGAAACATCGAAGTAAAATAAGTTATAAGCAAGGATAAAAACACTGATGTGATAAAGTAGTAAGCGACCATAGTAAAATTACTAAAAAGGTATCAAAATAAATAATGAATAAAAATAATTAAAGAGGAGTTAACCGAATAGTATAATATGAATAGAACAGTGTGGTAACAAAACAGAAAGTAGAATCGTTGATAAAATGAAATTGTACTATAAAGTTAAAAACGAATCTAGGTTAGTTAAGATAAATAGTGATAAATATTGAAATTCAGGACAGATTAAGGATTCACGAACGGTGTAACAAAGGAAGAGGAAAAAACAGGCCGTCGATCACTCTGTGTCTACAGAAGCTACGGTCTAAAAATAGCCTGCAGGGTAGACAGCGGTGCAAAATCGAGTGGCCAGGATAAAAAGGAGAACAGGGGTGGCTTGACTCACTAGTAAATTGACCATAGGATCAAACAATAAGAATATGGAGAAGAGGTAAGAAAGTAGAGACAAAATAAATAAATATAGGTAATAGTAAGACGTTAGATAGAGATCTTAACGGAGCGGGCAGTGGACCTGTGTGGCTCAGTTGGTAGAGCATGGTGCTTGCAACGCCTGGGTTGAGTGTTCAATTCCCACGGGGGGACCAGGATGAATATGTATGAACTTTCCAATTTGTAAGTCGCTCTGGATAAGAGAGTCTGCTAAATGACTTAAATGTAATGTAAATGTAATCATAAAATTGATTAGAGCTATAAGAATAGAATAAACCAAACGGATAAAATGAATTAATAATGATATCTGTAAAGGGAAAAACACAGTGATATTTGAAGTACTGTACTAGAATAAGACATTAAGTCTTCTGTAGTATTCAGAAATAATGTCTGTATTATAAAGAGTAGGCTTTGATAAGAGAAATTAAGTGATGTGACAAATGAATTATTAATTGGAAAGGAGATTAGCTCTACCTCGGAAAAATAATAAATAAAAGGTGTATGGGAGTATTTAGGAAAAATAAATGAATAAATAGTGGCATGAAAACAAAAATGATTGTTTCTCCCTAGTATAGAGGGTTTTTAAAAAGCCATGGTGTCACTGAAAGACGCGCACATTAGTTCTACCGACTTCGGATTGAATATGAAAAAACTGGATAATGGGGGACGCCATTACCCAGTTACATTCTATCTTCAGAAAATACATTACTATAAAGACAAATGTGGTTCCACTCGTCCTCGCAGACGTGCGGGTGATTAGTAGAACTATTGACAATATCTAAAAACAAATGAGAAAATAGCTCCCTGTTTTGAATATGGATATAGCGGGTTATGGGGAAAATTAGTGTAAGGTGACACTAGAACTTAGTGCGGTAGTAGGAAATGCCGCTATACAAGAGTTTATTTCCTTGTCAAAATAACAAACAACTAATTGGTTTGAGGTTAGTGAGAATGGAATTTTTTACTTGTCGGTGTATAGTCTCTGAGCGAACAATGAGTGTTTCATAGAGATTACAGTTTATATGTGGTCAAGAAGAAGTATTAGATCACGTTTGACATCTAGTAAAATAACGATGGAATTTTAATTGTTAGACATTCTATACCACAATTCTCTGGAACTGTTAAAGACGCTTTAGAATAAAATCTATGGATAAGTAAAATTATTGATTTGCAGATTAAAAGCTGACGTTGTGTAATTAACGATATGTATACTTTCTTTTCCAGAAATAAAGGGTTTAATCTTCTCTGGTCAAAATATCATTGGAGACTGTATTACTGTGGAAAGCAGTTAATTAAAGTCAGCTGCTATAAAAATATCTGGATAAGGCTAAAAAATGGAGTTCTGGATAAGTGAGTCCAGTCCCTGTGTGCTATTGGCTATGGTTTACTACTAAGTGCACCATGTACTGGGAATGAATATACATTAGTAGGTTTATTGGAAGGGTTTTTTCCAATTCAGTTTCAAATTGGGTATGCAAAAGGATGAACATGTTTTTGAAAAATGTATTTAAGTTGCTCCTAAAGAAAGGGGGAGTGGAAACATATTAATGGTCTCAAAATGCCCTGAATCCTAGGAATTTCTTGTGAAAGACTGATCACCTTTTACTAGAAATTGTTGGAACAGGTGGGATATACTTATAAAATGTTTAAGACACCAGACTCTATTCAAACTGTATAATTACTTTGAAAATCTATTATGTCCCTGGGAAAATTATGAAGAGTTGTACCCTTAAATTGAATAAGTTATTCGAATGGGTTTATTTTAATTTTTATTTTCGATATAACATGGGTTCATAGGTAAAACTATCAGTTCTTTGGGGTTATGGTCTTTGGGGGAATACACAAATGTGTTTTGTTCATTATGCATATAAAAAGTGTTGAAAGTTTTTCTAAAGGGTTTATTGGAGTGTGGGTTTCTGTAAGGGTTTTGTTGATAACTACATCATCTGTAATTCATCTGAGAGATCACCAGTAGAATAAGGGAGTTGTCATGAAATGTGACGTCAGAATGCTTTAGGGCATGGGAGAGAATATCACCACTAGTGGGTGTGGAGCTCTTACCCGCCCTAATCGACTGAATAGTGACGGTCAACTGTGTCTGATGATCTGTGAACTGTATCTAAAAAAAAAGACATGCTGAAATTATGTTATATTTGTTGGGAGAATAATGACTTAAGGTTATTGGGGTACTGATTTTTTTATTATCAGGCCACTCATGAGAGAAACTGAGACAAAAGGGCTATTGGGAAAATAGATAGTACTGGTATTTAAAGTGTTTAGTATAAATGTTAATTATTAAAGGGATGATGTGTATTGAATAGATGAGGTCATATTTGAGTTAAAGGTAACACTAAGGACTGTTATCCTGAATATTGGATTGGGAAAAGTATTTCAAAAAGAACTGTTTAGTTATTTGGATATAGAACTGTTTAACGTTAATAGGCCTAGGGAAGCTCTGGAAACTAATCCTGAGACAAGGTGGTTGACAAAACTTACAGAATTTTTGATTAAAGGTTTTTTGTTTCTTTCGTTTTATAATGTCATTAGAATTGGAATGATAAAATGTAATGTTTAATTGAATAAAAAGGTAGTCTGTTGTGCGAAGATACCCATGAATGAAGAAGAAAGAGACCAACAATAACTTGGGCATAGAATGACACGGATGGATGTTTTCTCCAGGTTTAATTACATTACAAATAGTGGTAATATTGCAACTGTGCAATTATTGTAATTTCTTTTTCTCTTTTTCTCGTTTGGTCAATTTATTTGTGTTTTGAGGAACATAAGGTTGTGAATATGTTCCTAAGGGGGGACTGATATCTATTTTAAATTGATTAGAAAAGATTTGAGAATGTTTTAAGAATGTAATTTACAGCAGTTGCTGTAGGGACCATCATTTGATTATCATTATGAATATTTCTGTGGCAGGAGGCCAGGTATTGAGGCAGAATGTTTACATAAGGCTGTTATTTAAATATTAAAATTTAGTGATCTTGCTATAAGAAGAAAGTCTGTTGTCAGGAAATAACCCATGTGTTAGTGTGTATGTCCTCAGGAAAAAACAGCCAGAAATGGAAGGGCTTGGGCTGCATTCTGGAGACTGAGTGTACATCAAGATACACCAGGCTGGTGGTATACTTCTTACAACACTGCAGTGGTAAAGTTCTTTATGTCTCTCTTTGGTGGGTGCATAAGTCTCACGAGAAGTAAGGTCCAGCTGAATAATGGGTGAGCTTGAAAACACCATGACAGAGGATGTGGAATCAGAGAGAGAAAGAGAGAGAGATTAGATTCCACTATAGACATACTGGGTTGAGTTTGGAGGCTACTTGTTTTATTTTTAATACATCATGTGAAAGAGAATGGATAATAGGATATTATACTCTAAACAAACATGTTAAAGGGATTGATATGAAAGCATATACAGTGTTGAATTAATTCAAGAAGAGAGAATGTTAATTGTAGGTTATGCACATGATTATCAGTTGAAATGGAGTAGATGGGAAACTAAGTAAAAATGACATGATTTGGGAACACCTCTCAGAACCTGTGGCCGAAAGGGGAAGACTGGGTGGAAGCATGAGGAAGCTTTTTAGGGCTTTTATTTTTGTGGAGTCCAGCAGAAAAGTATCCTGGAGGCATAGAGTCAGGTAAAGAGAGAGTGGGAATTGTCATAGTCTCAGATTACAGTTTGCATGAATATATTTATGCATAACACATAACATTGTCAATGCTGTTATGTTTTGTCTGTTGTTTTCCAAGTCTTATGTTTAGGAAACCAGAAGGAGAGGGGTTCGCCAGCTTCAGCTGGAATGTCTGTTTGTTGTGTGATGAGTGATGGAAGTAAGAGGATGTATGGTGCAATCTTAGAACAGAGGCCATAAGTCTCTAAGTATGAATGCTTCACAGAAAGTAGGCAGAAACCTGAACCAGGATGAGAGGTTCTGCGTCTGATGATCCAAGGGGACCAGAAGGACGTCTCTCAGTGGTACCTGGAGATCTAGTCCACGTTGGAGGGATCCGGAGGAAGTGGGATCAACCGAGGAGAGATGGACCCTATGAGGTGGCCAAAGCAACAAGAACGGCCGTCCAAGTGAAAAAGAAGCCAGACGTGGTACCATCTGACCCACTGCAGCTGAGTCCCAACAGAGAGAAGGATACAACCACATAGAGATGAGGACACTGAGGATGCTGATTCACCAGGAGGGAGCCTGGAGGGAGCAGGAGCAGCGGAAACGATTGAGATGCCAGGGAGGAGCCAAGAAAACAGTAAATCAAGTGAAAGCCAAAATATGACACGTGCACCGACTAATGCACCCAGAAGAGGAGGTGAGGCCTCACAAGGAACAGAATAAGAACGTTTCTTTCCTAAAATTGAAACCCTACCAGATGGAAGCTAAGTCCGGCCTGAGGAGGGAGCTTCAGGTGAAGAAAGAGGAGGAAAAGTCCCGCAAGCTGAAGAAAATGGGGATTACCCCACAATTGACTTTTAAACTTTTGAATGGCCTCCTTTACAGACAATTGATGTTAGAACAACAAAAGAATAATGACATTGACATACTAGAAGCAACAGTGAATGCTAGTATAGAAACAACAGACTAATGCACAATCAAGATGTATGGTGGGAGCAGGAAGAGAAGAATGGAATCAGCCGAACAATCCAAAAAGACTGACAAGGTTAGAATCTATGTTCCACCTCAATGTATAACGGAAGCAGGAGAACTGAAGTCTATCTCAATCATAAGGATCAAACCCTTATCGGAGATTGCACTCTGTGGATGGACACATCACCAAACAAAGGGAGAAGTCGTTTGGGACCCGAAAGGATGTGACCTGACATGAATCAAAGAAAAAGACGAGTAGGTGCTCATCATGAACAAGATTGAACCAGTGGAAGGTGAAGACCTGCCCCTGCACCTGAACAGGAAGAACCTGTGACAACAACAAGGGTGGCGGCTGCTGTGACGACCACAGTAGCTACCACTAGATGACATCGACTGCCCTTACCAAGCAGACCACCGTGCCAACAAAGCAACCTGAGACATCAGTCAGGAGAGTTTTTACTGATATTTGAAACTTTCTGATAAACTCTAATGATCTACCTCAAGATAAGAACATTGAAAAAGCAACAGAATTAGATATATCAGAATCAGAACCACTCAAGGACACTACATGAGAAGAAGTAGTGAAGAAGGAGTGATACGAATGGGCTAAGTATATGGCAAACAGACACAGAATGGACAATTGTATTTTGTGAAGAAAATCACCTTTGTCTGATCTTTTAATAGTCTCTGAACCAGCATCATGTAAAAACTGTGTAAGTTGTAAAAATGACTATTGTATCAATAGAAAGTATTCTATTCCCTTGTGTGACATAAAATGTAGGATTGTTCTGGGTAAGTGCTAGGGGTAAAACTATGTTGAATGAGACCATGCTGGGAGACAATGATTGTGTTGCCTATAATATTAGAACTGAATTAAATGTACCTCAATTAGACAGAGGTACCGTGGTTAAAGGAAAATATGAATGTTTTTACAGCCATGACACCGAAGGAATTGATGTAGGAAACACCACTGTAGAATGTGATACTATTTGGGTTTTAGAGAATGTGGGAGTTCGTAAAAATAATGATAAAGGGTTGTGTGGTCACATAACTCAGGTTGCGTCATCTCTTAATATGTTGAAAAATCAAGACAAAGGTATTGCTGATAGTTTCTGGATGTGTGGAAAAAACTAACTGTTGAATGTATTGCCTGATGGATGGATTGGTCTTTGTGCCTTAGTTAGAGCAATTAAATAGGTTACTATTATTGAATCACTCCATGATGACTATGTTAAAACCTAGAGTTAAAAGGGTTTATGATAAGGATCCTGAGGTATACCTTAATGTAATTGGACTGCTTAGAGGTCTACTTAGGGATTTCAAGGCCAGAGAGGAGGTTAAATCAGGATTTGAATCTATATTTCTGTGGATAACACCAAATATGAACTTAGAATGGATTAATTATATATGATATAATCAACAGGGATTCATTAACTATACTTAATTGGCTCTTAGTGGAGAAGGGTGGAGTTTGTGTCATGTTTGCTAGGATGACCATCATGTTAGGAGGAGGGTTGTTGGCTTTGGGTATTGCATTTTGTTGTGTTATACCCCTGGTAAAGTCAATGGTGGTTCAGACAGCAGTTAAATAGATGTCTGTAAGGAGAGATGACCCTCCTGTGGTGATTGATCCTGTACCGAGTAGCCCAGGCAAGTATACTAATAAGTATGGAAAGCCTTGTAATGCGGTCGGTGGACCTTTGGACTGCCCCTTTGGGAATCCAAACTGTCTATATAGAGTAGTTCCTGGAGGTGGTTATGCTTGCCATGATTTTTGTAAGGATGGTCTACCTGTATATGCTGTATTTCCAAATTCATGTCTGCAAGGAGGATCATGTTGAAATGCTTAAATTTAGAATGATGTTGTGTCAATTTTCTTTTGTAACTGCATGTAGGTCTTTGATTTTCTCATTCAATTTCTTATTATATTCATTGTATTATTTTTATTTTTTATTAATGTTTCTAATTAGATCTTTTACTCTTATGTCAACTGGAGATGTTTGGTCTAGTTCGGTTTTTCTTAATGTTTCTAATTGGATTTTGTACTCCTATTTTAGTTTTAATAATTTGAGATGTTTGGTACAAGTGATTTGTAAGCTTTATTTTGATAATGTTTTAGTCAATTGTTGGTATTGATATCTACTCTCTATATGTCATTTTTAGTATGGTTTTTGAGGTTAATACCCTCAAGAGGAGGGATTATGTAGGAGTAGGTGACATATGTGGGTAGATATCACACTGTTGGACAAGTAGACAGGAGTATACTGGAAGGTAGTATAAGAGAGCAGATGTGAGTGCATTTGCCATTCTGGTAAATACAGGAAACCAAAGATTAGCAGATGGTGTAGTAGTGTAGTGGTAACATAAGATACATGGATAACATATAAATATAAATGATAGCTGAACATTAAAGTAACGAACCACATGTTAACATGGGTCATGGGACTGTGGTGATGGAGGTCTACTAAGGGATGTTCTGACCCTCTGACCCTTGTAGATTCTCCATTGTGCTGACATACATGTCAGACAGAGTGGCGCCTAAAAGCAATTGGACACTAGACATATGGTCTGACAATTCTATTACAAACATACATGTCAGACAGAGTGACGCCTAGAGGTAATTGGACACGCTGGGATAGAGGGTCCAGCCACTATTATAAACAAATTGAAAGCAGATGGTGGTGAATGACTTCATAGGGGACGGACAATACTGTGTGTATAAATAGAGTAGCTGGAGTTCTGAGAAAGTGTGGGTTCCGCGGGGTGTGTTCCGCGGGGACATGCCAGTGGGCTGTACAGTTGTAATAAAGAGCATGTTTGATTTTAAAAGTTCTGGTAAGCGTTGTATTTGAAAATGATTTTCCACGACAAGAGCCACATCAATTTCCAGAAATACTCATAATAAACTTTGATCGAAGATCAAGTGTACTACATGGACTTTTAGATCCACTTCTCCTTAATGCAACCGCTTTGTCAGATTTCAAAAACGCAAACCATGCAATAATCTGAGGTCGGCGCTCAGAGCCCAATCAATCCATACAGGTACCCGCCATATTGTGCAGTCAACAGAAGTCAGAAATAACATTATAAATATTCACTTACCTTTAATGATCTTCATCAGAATGCACTCCCAGGAATCCCAGTTCCACAATAAATGTTTGATTTGTTCGGTAATATCCATAATATATGTCCAAATAGCTACTTTTGTTAGCGCGTTTGGTAAACAAATCCAAAGTCACAAAGTGCGTTCACTAAAAGCAGACAAAATGTCAAAGAGTTCCGTAACAGTCAGTAGAAACATGTCAAACGATGTATTGAATCAATCTTTAGGATGTTTTTAACATAACTCTTCAATAATGTTCCAACCGGAGAATTCCTTTGTCTTCAGAAATGCGATAGAACAGAGCTCGCTCTCGCATGAACGCACATGTTCAGGTCATCGTAGACCTTACTCAATCCCCTCTCATTCGGCCCCACTTCACAGTAGAAGCATCAGACACGGTTCTAAAGACTGTTGACATCTAGTGGAAGTCCTAGGAAGTGCAAAATTACCCATATCCCACGGTGTATTCGATAGGCGATGAGTTGAAAACCTACACACCTCAGATTTCCTACTTCCTGGTTGGATTTTTTCTCAGGTTTTTGCCTGCCATATGAGTTCTGTTATACTCACAGACATCATTCAACTGTTTTAGAAACTTCAGAGTGTTTTCTATCCAAATAGACTAATAATATGCATATATTAGTAACTGGGACTGAGGAGCAGGCAGTTTACTCTGGGCACCTTTTCATCCAAGCTACTCAAAACTGCCCCTGCAGCCATAAGAATGTAATGATTATCAGTTTTCTACATGTGTACAAATATTCAGACACATTAAGTTATTTCTATCTTTATCTATAAATGTTACTATGGTGTGAACAGAAATACTATTCGTTTTTTATTTGAAATGATAGTGAAGACAAGGTTATTCAGGAAAATAGTATAGTGCCATAAACATACTGTAACCTTGTACTAAACGCTTTGTTGTCATTTATGCATTTATGTGAATTTAATCTACTATAGATTAATAGCATTTACGTTGTGTAGCCTATTTTTGAAGTGTGTACTTTGTCTAATTTGAATTAATTAATGTTTTGTCAATTCTTAGCTACCTGATCTATTGAAATGAGATCAGTGCTTGACTTGGACAGGAGCTCAACGGAGCTGAGTACCAGTACCTCAAATTTCTACTGCTTCTGCTCGTTTCTTTTATAGAATATTAGCTCAAAACTATTGTGGAGCTCCTGTACCTAAATATAAACAGTGCCGTCACCCAAAATGAGTATCGGCACCTATTTCAGTTCAAGTCGAGCACTAAATTCGATAATTCAACAAGAAGAAATATAATATATTTTTAGAGAATATAGAAAGTGCCGGAACTGTCAAGATGAACTTTTGGTGTCTGTTTCTCATTGTTACTACAGGCAGACTATAATGAAGTATGAGAATAGTGAGGACAAACTTAGCCTGCCTCTCTCCTTCCACAGTGAGTCCAAACCTACAGTCACTGGGTCCTTTATGAATTTATGAAATGTGTCTGTGTAGTTACTGTCGTGGAAATATTGAATAAAATATTTCTCAGATACCGGAGCTTGTGAATTCAAATAGACTTTACTACAAAAGTAACAAAGCCGAGCAATTCCATGGAAGAACTGATTCTCCATTCTCAGTTCTCAGCTTTTATACAGTTTTACCCATACATAACAGTGTCACTCCACTTTTTGTAAATGACTAATACCTTCTAGCTTTGGCCACCCTAATCTTGCTGCCTTTCTTAATGGCTCAGACATTAGGGCATAGATTCTATTGGTTGCGTGACACACAGACGTGCACACTCCTACTGCAGGTCTAATGGTGCCTATAACTGATTAGCTAATGTTCCTGTCCAAAGGTCTTCACAAGTTCAGGCCTATGTTGTCTATGTATGATTAACCCATGTGCATTTCCAGTAGCCTTCACAAGATCAGATATGGCCCAGACCAGTCTGTGTTGGTCTACCTTGTCTCATCCACACGGATTCTGCTTACTTTCTGTTTTTTACATGTCTAATGGTTAACTCGATGTTGATCTAGCTCTGTACATTCACATGGGCTCAGCCTTCATTCTGCTTACACATGTCTAATATTTAACCTCATATCGATTCTTTCTACTTCAAAGAGAACAGTATAGGTCCTGAAAATCACCAGATGACTGGAAATTCTCTAACATTTGTGACTTTGACTTTGACTTTCAGCCTACTGATATGAATACATACACTACCGTTCAAAAGTTTGGGACCACTTAAAATGTCCTTGTTTTGAAAGAAAATATAAAATATAAAGTTTATCAGAAATACAGTGTAGACATTGTTAATGTTGCAAATGACTATTGTAGCTGGAAACCGCTTTAAAAAAAAAAAATATGTTTTTAATGGAATATCTACATAGGTGTACAGAGTAGAGGTCGACCGATTTTATGATTTTTCAACACCGATACCGATTA
Source organism: Salvelinus fontinalis (assembly GCF_029448725.1). Taxonomy (NCBI): domain Eukaryota; kingdom Metazoa; phylum Chordata; class Actinopteri; order Salmoniformes; family Salmonidae; genus Salvelinus; species Salvelinus fontinalis. The sequence continues at coordinate 80,609 of NW_026600409.1, read as the reverse complement.
TTGGAGGACCAAAAAAAGCCGATACCGATTAATCGAACGATTAAAAACATATATATAATAATAATACAAAAAAATATATATAAAATATTTTTTTGTAATAATGACAATTACAACAATACTGAATTAACACTTATTTTAACTTAATATAGTACATAAATAAAATCAATTTAGCCTCAAATAAAATGAAACATGTTCAATTTCGTTTAAATAATGGAAAAACAAAGTGTTGGAGAAGAAAGTAAAAGTGCAATATGTGCCATGTAAAAAAGCTAACGTTTATGTTCCTTGCTTAGAACATGAGAACATATGAAAGCTGGTGGTTCCTTTTAACACGAGTCTTCAATATTCCCAGGTAAGAAGTTTTAGGTTGTAGTTATTATAGGAATTATAGGACAATTTCTCTCTATACCATTTGTATTTCATATACCTTTAACTATTGGATGTTCTTATAGGCACTTTAGTATTGCCAGTGTAACAGTATAGCTTCCGTCCCTCTCCTCGCTCCTACCTGGGCTCGAACCAGGAACACATCGACAACAGCCACCCTTGAAGCAGCGTTACCCATGCAGAGCAAGGGGAACAACTACTCCAAGTCTCAGAGCGAGTGACGTTTGAAACGCTATTAGCGCGCACCCCGCTAACTAGCTAGCCATTTCACATCGGTTACACCAGCCTAATTTCGGGAGTTGATATGTTTGAAGTCATAAACAGCTCAATGCTTGAAGCATTGCAAAGAGCTGTTGGCAAACGCACGAAAGTGCTGTTTGAATGAATGCTTACGAGCCTGCTGGAGCCTACCATCGCTCAGTCAGACTGCTCTATCAAATCATAGACTTAATTATAACATGTTAACACACAGAAATACGAGCCTTTGGTCATTAAAATGGTCGAATCCGGAAACTATAATTTCGAAAACAAAACGTTTATTCTTTCAGTGAAATACGGAACCGTTCTGTATTTTATCTAACGGATGGCATCCCTAAGTCTAAATATTGCTGTTACATTGTACAATCTTCAATGTTATGTACAATTCTGGCAAATTAATTACGGCCTTTGTTAGGAATAAATGGACTTCACACAGTTCGCAAAGTGCCAGGCGGCCCAAACTGCTGCATATACCCTGACTGCTTGCACGGAACGCAAGAGAAGTGACACAATTTCACTAGTTATAAGAAATTCATGTTAGCAGGCAATATTAACTAAATATGCAGGTTAAAAACATCTATACTTGAGTATTGATTTTAAAGAAATGCATTGATTGATGGTTAGGTACACGACAGTGCTTTTTTTGCAAATGTGCTTGTTAAATTATCACCCGTTTGTCGAAGTAGGCTGTGATTCAATGAGAAATTAACAGGCACCGCATCGATTATATGCAACGCAGGACACACTAGATAAACTAGTAATATCATCAACCATGTGTTTTTAACTAGTGATTATGTGAAGATTGATTGTTTTTTATAAGATAAGTTTAATGCTAGCTAGCAACTTACCTTTGCTTCTTGCTGCCCTCGCGTAACAGGTAGTCAGCCTGCTACGCAGGCTCCTCGTGGAGTGCAATGTAAGGCAGGTGGTTAGAGCATTGGACTAGTAACCGGAAGGTTGCAAAAACGAATCCCCGAGCTGACAAGGTAAAAATATGTCGTTCTGCCCCTGAACAAGGCAGTTAACCCACCGTTCCTAGGCCGCCATTGAAAATAAGAATGTGTTCTTAACTGACTTGCCTAGTTAAATATAGGTGTAAAAAAAAATACAGATTACCGATTGTTATGAAAACTTGAAATCGGCCCTAATAAATCGGCCATTGCGATTAATCGGTCGACCTCTAGTACAGAGGCCCATTATCAGCAACCATCACTCCTGTGTTCCAATGGAATGTTGTGTGAGCTGTCAAGGCAAGTGGTGGCTACTTTGAAGAATCTAAAATACAAGCTATTTTGAATTAACACTTTTTTTGGTTACTACATGATTCCATATGTGTTATTCCATAGTTTTGATGTTTTCACTTATTATTCAATGTAAAAAATAGTAAAAAATAAAGAAAAACCCTTGGATGAGTAGGTGTGTTCAAATGTTTCACTGGTACTGTATATAACACCAACTGACTGGTTCTTCTGATGTTCACACAGGAGACCATGTTGAGACATTCTCTACATCCAGAGAGCAACAGCAGGAAGATCACAGAGCTAAGAGGTCTCACCATTGCCCACATTGTGAGGAGATTTTCCCAATTCTATCAAAGCTGAAAATACACCTAAAAATACATACAGGACAGAATCTCTATTTCTGCACTGACTGTGGGAAGAATTTCACAACATCAAGGGCTATGACAGTTCATCAGAGAGTACACACAGGAGAGAAGCCTTACTCCTGCTCTGACTGTAGGAAGAGTTTCTCTCAATCGAGCCACCTAAAACAACATGAACATATACACACAGGAGAGAAGCCTTACTCCTGCTCTGTCTGTGGAAATAGTTTCTCTGTACGGGGACATCTAAAACAACATGAACGTATACACACAGGAGAGAAGCCTTACTCCTGCTCTGACTGTTGGAAGAGTTTCTCTCACTCAAGCCACCTAAAACAACATGAACGTATACACACAGGAGAGAAGCCTTACTCCTGCTCTGACTGTGGAAAATGCTTCACACAATCGTCTCAGCTAAAAGTTCACCAGAGAACACACACAGGAGAGAAGCCTTACTCCTGCTCTGACTGTGGAAATAGTTTCTCTCACCTGGGCCACTTTAAAACACACAAACGTATACATACAGGCGAGAAGCCATACTCCTGCTCTGACTGTGGAAAATGCTTCACAACATCAACTGAGCTAAAAGTTCATCAGAGAACACACACAGGAGAGAAGCCTTGCTCCTGCTCTGACTGTGGAAAATGCTTCACAACATCAACTGAGCTAAAAGTTCATCAGAGAACACACACAGGAGAGAAGCCTTATTTCTGCTCTGACTGTAGGGCGAGTTTCTCTCAATCAAGCCACCTAAAACGACATGAACGTATACACACAGGAGAGAAGCCTTACTACTGCTCTGACTGTGGAAAATGTTTTAAATCATCAGCTGAGCTAAACGGTCATCAGAGAACACACACAGGAGAGAAGCCTTTCTTCTGCTCTTACTGTGGCAAGGGCTTCTCCCGATTGGGCAATGTAAAAATACACCAACGTCTACACACTTGAGAGAAGACTTATCAGTTCTCTCAGACCAGCTGAGGTTAGTCACTCCACTTAATTCTCATCTCATAAAATAATTGGCAATGTTGAATTGGATCAAATGAAGAAAGTGTAGAACACTCTATTGTAATCCTATAGTTTCTCACTGTGAGAGAACTGTGCAGAGGAAAGGGAGCGTCATAGAATGTTAGCCTCTCTTTACTGATCAGACATCTTGTCAGTTTTGCTGTGTTTTTTTAGCCTGCGTCCATAGAGACACATACCAGCTCTACTGGTACTACCAGCAGTACTGCACCTGTCGACGGCACAAGCTGTTCTGCTTCCACAAGCACATCCAATGCTAATTCTACGTTTGTTGTTAGCCCAGCTAGCATGGACACTGACAGTTGTGATTCTGATGCAGCCGAAGAGCTACTGCCCCTTTACCCGGGAAAGCACCGAGCAACAGACGGATGTTGGACCATCGAAGAGGTGCAAATATGGTGAGAACTACATTGATTTGGGGTTCACTTATATTGGGAATAGTGCCTTTCCTCAGCCACAGTGTGTTTATATCTCACAACTCGATGAAACCTTCACTCTTGCGCAGACATTTAGAAACAAAACATGCCAATTTGAAAAATAAGCCACAGGAGGTTTTTGAGCGAGAGTTGAGACTACTTTTGAGTAGTAAGACATGTATAAAAGCAGCAGATACCATTAATAAGAAGGGGCTAGAAGCGTCTTATATGGTGAGCTACCGAGTGGCTAGGACAGGCAAGCTCCATACTATTGTGGAGTACTTCATTTTTCCTGCTTCCGCTGATATGGCTGGGACAATGCTGGGGGAAAATGCCCAAAAAAGTATACCGTTTCATGACGCATCAGTGACATGGCAGATGTTTTGAAACAATTACTGCTTCGCATACAAGCCAGTGAATTCAGCTGGATGAGTCAACAGACGTGGCGGGCCTGGCACAGCTCCTGGTATACAGTGGGGAGAACAAGTATTTGATACACTGCCGATTTTGCAGGTTTTCCTACTTACAAAGCATGTAGAGGTCTGTAATTTTTATCATAGGTACACTTCAACTGTGAGAAACGGAATCTAAAACAAAAATCCAGAAAATTACATTGTATGATTTTTAAGTAATTAATTTGCATTTTATTGCATGACATAAGTATTTGATCACCTACCAACCAGTAAGAATTCCGGCTCTCACAGACCTGTTAGGTTTTCTTTAAGAAGCCCTCCTGTTCTCCACTCATTACCTGTATTAACTGCACCTGTTTGAACTCGTTACCTGTATAAAAGACACCTGTCCACACACTCAATCAAACAGACTCCAACCTCTCCACAATGGCCAAGACCAGAGAGCTGTGTAAGGACATCAGGGATAAAATTGTAGACCTGCACAAGGCTGGGATGGGCTACAGGACAATAGGCAAGCAGCTTGGTGAGAAGGCAACAACTGTTGGCGCAATTATTAGAAAATGGAAGAAGTTCAAGATGACGGTCAATCACCCTCGGCCTGGGGCTCCATGCAAGATCTCACCTCGTGGGGCATCAATGATCATGAGGAAGGTGAGGGATCAGCTCAAAACTACACGGCAGTACCTGGTCAATGACCTGAAGAGAGCTGGGACCACAGTCTCAAAGAAAACCATTAGTAACACACTACGCCGTCATGGATTAAAATCCTGCAGCGCACGCAAGGTCCCCCTGCTCAAGCCAGCGCATGTCCAGGCCCGTCTGAAGTTTGCCAATGACCATCTGGATGATCCAGAGGAGGAATGGGAGAAGGTCATGTGGTCTGATGAGACAAAAATAGAGCTTTTTGGTCTAAACTCCACTCGCCATGTTTGGAGGAAGAAGAAGGATGAGTACAACCCCAAGAACACCATCCCAACCGTGAAGCATGGAGGTGGAAACATCATTTTTTGGGGATGCTTTTCTGCAAAGGGGACAGGATGACTGCACCGTATTGAGGGGAGGATGGATGGGGCCATGTATCACGAGATCTTGGCCAACAACCTCCTTCCCTCAGTAAGAGCATTGAAGATGGGTCGTGGCTGGGTCTTCCAGCATGACAACGACCTGAAAGACACAGCCAGGGCAACTAAGGAGTGGCTCCGTAAGAAGCATCTCAAGGTCCTGGAGTGGCCTAGCCAGTCTCCAGACCTGAACCCAATAGAAAATCTTTTGAGGGAGCTGAAAGTCCGTATTGCCCAGCGACAGCCCCGAAACCTGAAGGATCTGGAGAAGGTCTGTATGGAGGAGTGGGCCAAAATCCCTGCTGCAGTGTGTGCAAACCCGGTCAAGAACTACAGGAAACGTATGATCTCTGTAATTGCAAACAAAGGTTTCTGTACCAAATATTAAGTTCTGCTTTTCTGATGTATCAAATACTTATGTCATGCAATAAAATGCAAATTAATTACTTACAAATCATACAATGTGATTTTCTGGATTTTTGTTTTAGATTCTGTCTCTCACAGTTGAAGTGTACCTATGATACAAATTACAGACCTCTACATGCTTTGTAAGTAGAAAAACCTGCAAAATCGTCAGTGTATCAAATACTTGTTCTCCCCACTGTATGTCTGTTACGTTTTTGGCGGGTCAATTAAGGAAGACATCCTCTTCTGCAAACCACTGGAAACCAGAACAACAGGATATCTTTAAAAAGTACTGGACAACTTTGTGACATCAAATGGACTTTGGTGGTCAAGATGTGTTGGTATCTGTACTGATGCCGTGAAAGCCATGACAGGGAGACATAGTGGAGTGGTAACGCGCGTGCAAGCAGTTGCTCCCGACACTACTTGGGTACACTGCAGCATCCACCGAGAGGCTCTTGCTGCCAAGGGAATGCCTGACAGCTTGAAAGACGTTTTGGGCACTACAGTGAAAATGGTGAACTTTGTTAACATGGACAACACACAGGTCTTTTCATCATTGTATGATTTTGTGCAAATGAACTCAAGCTTACGGACAATGTCAAATGTGATCTAGCGAAGCACCTGAGTGAGTTTGGTGTGCAAATACGCAGGTACTTTCCTGAAATGGATGACACAAACTAGAGTTGTTATCCCTTTCATGCCCTGCCTCCAGTCCACTTACCGATATCTGAACAAGAGAGCCTCATCAAAATTGCAACAAGCGGTTCTGTGAAAATTTTATTTAATCAGAAGCTACTGCCAGATTTCTGGATTGGGCTGCGCTCAGAGTATCCTGCCTTGGCAAATCGCGCCGTTAAGACACTGATGCCCTTTGCAACCACATACCTATGTGAGAGTGGATTCTCGGCCCTCACTAGCATGACAACTAAATACAGGCACAGACTGTGTGTGGAAAAGGATTTAAGACAGAGACTCTCTCCAATAAAACCCAACATTGCAGAGTTATGTGCATCCTTTCAAGCACACCCTTCTCATTAACTTGTGGTGAGTTATTCACAATTTTCAATGAATAAGTAAGGTTTTATATGTAAGATGGCTAAATAAAGAGCCAAATTGATTATTATTATTTGTGCCCTGGTCCTATAAGAGCTCTTTGTCACAACCAGGCTCGTGGGAAGTGACAAACTCACACTCATTCTTATGTTTAATAAATGTTTAGTGTGTGTGTGTGTGACAGGCTTACAATATTTGAGAGCACGCTGACCCTGTTGCTAGAGGGGGTACGCAGCTGGAGGTTGAATATTTGAAGGGTTACGGGACTATAAACATTTTGGGAACCGCTGGTCTAGATAATCCCAGTTCCTGCTGTGTCATGCTGATGGGAAGACTAGGGTATGGAGAACCATGAGTACATGCACCCATGCCGTGTATCAGCATTGCAGGCTGGTGGTGATGGTGTAGGGTGTGTTTTCATGGCACACATTGGGCCCCTTGATAAAAGTGGAGCAACGTTTTAATGCCACAGGATGTCTAAACATCATTGCCAATCAGGTGCATCCCTTCATGGCAGCAATGTATCCAGCTGCAAATTTATGTTTTCAGCAGGATTATGCCCCATGCCACAAGGCTTGTCCAGGAATGGTTCCATGGGAAACATGACAGGGAATTCAGCTTACTGCAGTGGCCTGCCGAGTCACCAGATCTCAATCCAATTGTGCATCTGTGGGAGGAGATGGAATGAGCTATTCGGAGTAGAAATCCACTCCCAGCCGACCCGACCCAACTGTGGGAAGCATTGGAGACATCATGGCCCAGCATCCCTGTGGGTTTCTTTCCACACCAGGTGGAGTCCATGGCCTGACGAATTGAGGCTGTTCTGAAGACAAAGGGGATTGCAACTCAATATTAAGATGGCGTTCCTAATGTTTTGTACACTCAGTGCCAAAGAAAATTATTCAGACCCCTGGACTTTTTCCACATTTTGTTACAAAAATTCCTCAATCTACACACAAAGCCCATAATGACAAATTTAAAACAGTTTTAGATTTTTTGGGGGGCAAATAATAAATAAGTATTCATACCGTTTACTATGGAGACTCAATTGTTCTCAGGTGCATCCTGTTTCCATTAAGTATCCTTGTGATGTTTCAACAACTTGATTGGAGTCCACTTGGTAAATTCAATTCAAACAGGCACACACCAGTCTATATAAGGTCCCACAGTTGACAGTGCATGTCAGAGCATAGTGAAGCATGGTGGTGACAGCATCATGCTGTGGGTATGTTTTTCAACGGCAGGGACTGGGAGACTAGTCAGGATCAAGGGAAAAGTTGAACGGAGAAAAGTACAGAGAGATCCTTGATGAAAACCTGCTCCACAGTTCTCAGGACCTCACACTGATCCGCTTTCCAACAGGACAACGACCCTAAGCACACAGCTAAGACAATGTTTGCAAAAAAACTGTTTTTACGTTGTAATTTTGGGGTGTTTTGTGTAGATTGATGAGGGGGAAAACGATTGAATACATTTTATAATAATGCTGTAACGTAACAAAATGTGGGAAAAAGTCAAGGGGGTTGAATACTTTTTGAATGCACTGTATCAGATCAGTTTTCAGCATTAGTTTCGGTGGATTATTTTTACATTACCAAAAACGTTTTGTTTAATGATAGACAGGCTATGAATTGACTAGTGTTTATTAAATTGTCTTTTAATGCTAGATTCATTGTTTTAGTCATTGATTAATTTATTTTAATAACTGTTGAAGTTAATTGATATGTTTGTACATTAATTTGTTCTGGGCAACATCTTCTCTTGTGTATAGTTTTAAATGAAACAAACTGTTTTAAATGATATGGTGTCTATATATCAACCAAATTCGATCACATTCTCACAAACAAATGGCCTACACTGTGTATATACAATTGTTGACATCTGATGGTCATTCTTATGGTGGGTTGCAAAATGCAGGATCCTTCCTAGTTGAACCCACCAGAGTCCCCCTCTGGTGGGTTCAACTAGGAAGGATCCTGCATGACGGTCATGACGGATCCTGCATGACGGTCATGACGGTCAGGAAGGATCCTGTCATGACGGTCCTGTGAGGATCAGGTTACAGTGGATCCCGGTTCTACAGAGAGATCTCTCCCTCCCGAAGACGGGGAGAAGTATAGAGGGATTGATGGGGGGGTTTATGACCTCACGCCTTACGATGGGTAACAGCCCAACTCCATTCTGTTCTCTAATGTGTGAGACTGGAATGTCTGTGTGCATTAGGAAGAGTTTACATCCCAAAACTACAGAACATCAAATAAATGGACTTTGGGACATGTATATTTGATCAGCCAAATGGTGGAAACAATGATGGATAGAATATGAAAATGAATGTCTATTCTATGATGTTCTTAAAAGTTAGTTGAGGATGTTATAACGAGAACATTAACTTGAAGAGTTTTCATAATGTATATGTGATGTTGACATACTTTGTGTAGAAAATATGCAGATGAAAGAGAATGTTTTGGTGATAAGAGTGATTTTAGTTGTCTAAACGAGATCATAGTAAATCCTAATACTTTGCATTGTAACTAGCTACGCCCCAGGGAACCCAGAGAGTGTGTCATAAAGATGGAAACGCCCCTTTCTACTCTAGGGTATAAAACATGAGTTAAGAATTTACATATCAGACTAAGTTGACCACACGCTGCAGCCGAGGTCTACCCCCGAAATGCAACACGAGGTTGAAGATAAAGTAAATCTCTGAACAATCAAGTTTGTGGTGGAGTAGCTATTCTAAGTACTGTATCTAGGAAGTTGAATATAAGCAGAACCATCCGGCTATTCTTTTCAAGTCACCGGTTGTTTACATGGCCCTCATGGTCTACATGGCCCAACGTTTACCCACGTTGGAAAATCAGAGACTAACACCTGAAGACGAATGAACAAGGCGTTGGCCAAACTTTTCCCACTAAGCGGAACTCGACCCACAAAGAGATACCCAACGGAGACCTTCAACACGTAAATACATGCATTACACTTTTTACCCATAACGGGGGCAGTTCAGGGCAAGGTGTTAGGGCTGAAACTAAGCATAGTTTACAAATGTATCCAAGTGTATCTCTGTCTTGTCTGTCTTGTCTGTCTTGTCTGTCTGTCTGTCTGTCAATCAATCAATAAAACTCCATCTTGTGTTGATCCACTAGGGACCTGTTGCCATTGTATGAAGTTTTAACCAATAACCTAGACTGTTTGTGTATATGTTATCATTTAACTGGTTAGTAAAAAAAATAATCAACTCAATTTGTGTGGTACGGAATAATTAGTGAGACCCTGGTTTGTGCAGATTTACTAATTATGAGACGGAAATGAATTAATTGGTGACTGCTATGAAATCTATATAATCTTTGAGTTAATTTGGGAAACGGTAACTCGTTAACCTCTCTGGGGCAGGTGGGACGCAATCGTTTTGACATTCTTCTTTGTATTACACTTTAAAAAAGTCTTGATAATTACAAAATATTTAATGCACCTGTTTAAAAAGAGTCAAATACATGGGAACTATATACATATTAGATGTGCATAAGTCATTTGATACTTTCTTTACACAAAATACAGTCGTCTCTTAGTATTGTGTCATTAACACCATGACAAGCAAATTACATGACAATAACCTTTTTTCAAAAGTTTGTACTTGGTTACCATGGATATGAATAGTGACAGTGGAGCACATGGATGTCATGGAGCCTATTTGGTTGTTACCAAATAGGCTATAATTTCATCAAATTATGTTATTTTTTGAAATTATGTTTTAATTATGTGTATTTCGGGTACATTGTATGCTAGCTGTTCAACTGGAGTTAGCATGCTAGAATCCCTGCTATTTATGACCAAATATCGTAAAATTGTCACCACATAATGAACTGTGATGGTAAAGGCAGAATGTGGTGGTAAAGACAGAATGTATTAGTTCATACATTTTTATTTGCCGTAAGACCTGAAAAGACAAACAAATTACATATATGATCATGGTTCAGTTGAAATTGAACACTAAATAAGACCATTACATGTTGTATTATGTTAGGATGGTTGAGTGATTTTGATGTCTATTCATGTGACTTACTATGGTTATTACTGGGTTAGGGTTAAATATCAACATTTAGACATGACAACTCACTACCGAGTTACTGGGTTATTACAGGCTGACTAAACCGCCGCTAATGTGGGAGTTAATGTAATGTATGCTGAGAAAACATAGGAACAATAATTACATTAACAGGAAGTAGAGATGATGTCCTCTAGTGTATTTGTTGCTTCTGTGCAATACAACATGCCAATGATTACATTAAGTTAATGTACATGACTACATTAGCTGAGGTCATAATTGCATTTGTTACATCTGGACATACTAATGACAGGAGTAAGCGGAGAGAGGATGGTAGCAAAAATGACCAACATATGAAACATGGAGTATACAAACATTAGCTATATTTGGATCAAAACAGACGGACAATTATGGGCGAAATAAAGTCCATGATGGATGGACCTGATATAGCTGAAAATTCACCGTCCGTGGACGTCGCCACTGATGGCAAAGCCAGCGTGAAATTCCCCTTTAACCTGTAGATGTTGGCTTTTTTCAATGCAGGATTCTACATGCAGGAGTTAGTCCGTAGCGTGTTGTGTCTGGTTTTGGGTTGGGAAATATGGCGAAGCGGAAGTGCAGTTCGAGTCTGATGGCTCCAAGTTGAGTGAAGTTGGTAAGAATTGAATGGAAGACGGAGACAACGAAAAATGGAGCAAACAGACCAAAAGTTGTAAATTAACATCCGTTTCTTATGGAGCGCGATTCATCAACAATTATGTATTGTTGGGAGATCATCTGAGGTCAGGAAGATGGTAAAGGAGGCATTAGGAAAGGTAGAGTCAGTCAGTGACCAGTAGTGGTTTTGGTTTGATGCGTCTCAGAAGAGCTGAAGGAGAGAGCATTGTTTTTCGGACAGGGCACCGATAAAATGTGTTATATCTGGAGTTTCGTTGGAAGAGTGAAGAGTGTCTGCCTACTCATGTGATGCTGCGATATGTAAGATACTATTGTGAGAGCTATTGTGTATAAACCACTGCAGTTATGAAATTGATAAAATAATGGCCATGTTTCAAAGTGTGTGACGACAGAATATTTTGGGTATTTATTAGGATCCCCATTAGCCGCTGCAAAAGTATCAGAATTGTTCACTTCTCTCATTGACTTCTCAAACCCCGGCTTGGTCCGCTTCACAAGTTCTCTGAAGTCTCGCGTTGTTTGCGTCTCTGGGTTTAGAAACTGGTTGTGGGGGAACAGGAAGTTCCGCGCAGGCGCACATCATTCTTCACAACAAAGGACACGCCAGAATTGTGCAGTCGAGACGACAACTTCTGTCTACGTTTCAAATGTTACTACTGGTATGTAATAGCACGTTTTAATATCGAAAGAACATGTCATAACATGCTAGGTAACGAATACGTCAAGTTATCACGTTTGGTTAAAAAAAAAAATGGTCCAAACCGCGTGAGTGAACGTGATCACTTTTTTATTTTTTATTTTTTTTACAAGTGACATAGATACTCTGGGTTAGTCTGAGTGGATGTACAGTATATCATTTCGTCAAGGTAATTTCATAAAGGATAAAATAATTTGAGATTTCTGGGTTCGTTTTACATGTCGTTGTTGGTTTTGTGTAACGTTAAAATTCACGAGCTGGTAAAATGGCGGCTCCCACTCGGTCTGCATCAACGGACTTCAGTCCAGGCAGTGAGGGTGCCGCAGAGAGAGACCATTTTACGGTTGCACTACCATTTTGGAGCTAAATGTAATGATTAGCAGTTTTCAACATGTGTACTAATATTGAAACATTCAGTTGTTTCTGTCTATCTATAAATGTTACTATGGTGTGAACGGAAATACTATTGGTTTTTGATTGAAAACGGAAATACTATTGGTTTTTGATTGAAACAATACAGTGAAGACAAGTTTATTCCGGAAAATAGTACATAGTGCTGCCTAAAACATACTGCAACCTTGTACTAAATGTTTTTTTGAGTCATTTATGTGAATTCAGAAATCTACTATAGATTAAGTTCTGTAGCCTAATTTAAAGTGTATACTTTGTCTAATGTGAATGAATTCATGTTTTGTTGTCAATGCTTAGCTATCAGATCTATTGAAATTAGATCAGTGCTTGAATTGGGCAGAAGCTCACCGGAGCTGAGTACCAGCACCTCAAATTTCTACTGCTTGAGCTCATGTTCCTCTTATAGAGAATAAAGAAAGTGCCAGAACTGTCAAGAGTAACTTTTGTATCCGTTTCTATTTATTACTACAGACCGACTCAGATTAAGCCTGAGGCTGGTAACATCAACAGTGAGGACAGACCCAACCTGCCTCTTATTGGGAATTTTCCAGTAAATGTGTGCACATTATACATCTTAGAGTAGTCAGCAGAATAAGTGCACTCTATATGTGTGTCTAGGTCATTAGGCACCATTAAACATGCACCTGTCTTGGGAGTGTGCATATCTGTCTATTTTTGTACCATTGCTATGAATGGAATCTATGCTCTAATGTGAAACCAAGCTAAAGTTAGTGCAAGGCAAAAAGATAAGGGTGGCTAAATGCCAGAGGGGATGAATCATTAACATAAAGAGGGGTCACTTATATGTGTGACGTAAGGAGGAAAACAATTTTTTTTAAAGTGTATGCCAAGGCTGGAAAGACACTTGCTTCATGAACCAGCTCGGGTTCTATTACTTTGTAATAAAGTCTTTTTGAACTCACAGGCTCCGGTATTTCCACGACACTCTCCTTCCACACTGAGTATAAACCTACAGTCACTGGGTCCTGATTGTGACAGTGGAGCCCATTTTGAACTGCAGGATCAAGAGATAGCATCAGTGAAGCTGGAAGACTGCAGTCAAACACTGGAACTGAATGCCAAAATTAAAACAGAAAATCTGTTTCTCATGGTAAGAGCACGTTCTAAGTTTGTGTGTGTTTTTCATTCCAACTTCCCACTGTGTATGAAAAGTTGCTGTAGAACTGTTTCATTATGAACTGTTTCAATGAGAAGGTAGATGTTATTTCATGCTACTGACTAGGGATACACAATATATCGGTGAACATATCAGATGTCTAGTTTAACGCTGATGTGCAAAACCGATGTCAAAGCTGATGTAAATACCTACCTATATAACGTAGGTACAGGACGTAATGAACTTGCGTAAAATTTTGCGACACAGCATTCCTATCCCTAGCCCACCATGTCTGCTGTGTGGATCGAGCAGTTATTTGAAAGAGTAAGAACATTTCAGCTGAGACAACTCAAAGGCAAAATCCATTAAAGCCAAGAAATTGAATTAATTGCCCTTGACAATCAACCGTTCTCTGTCGTGGGTGATGTTGGCTTTCGCCGACTGGTCAAGCACCGGTACACACTAACGTAATCTCACCCCATTCCGTACAAATGTGCGCAACCGCAACATTCAAACGAGGCTGCAAAGAAAACTAATGGGACTGTACGGCATGACACGTCACGATGTAACAGAGGGTCATGTCACAACACTGTGTTGACTTCAAAATCTGGGGTGTGAACTACGTTTCTATTCAAGTGTTGATCGACATGGTAATGGCTCTATAGTACCGGAGAAAAGTTGAAAAAACTGACCCTCTGTTACATCGTGACGTGTCATGCCGTAACGAACAGCACGCATAAAGAAACTATTTCTGTCTTACAATCTCTCTCCACCAGGTGTAGCACTTCTCTCATCATTTAAAAACAAGAAATGGACAGTGATGGGGGTAAGGGGGGATACCTAGTCATTTTTTTGCGTCATCATTGCATGCGATCATCAATCTCGAAGCCGCTGTTTACTTCTAAGATCACTTTAGCACCGCCCTAAAAACCCTATTCAAATTCGACACAAACCTTCAAATTGTGCTTTACAATGGTATTGACATTACAGTTGATCTGGAAGTATTACGTTTTTGGGGCGCTAAAATAAGGGCAATTGTACTGACCAAGGCAATGTACGAGTTTATGTTAGCACCAATACAACCAGCCTGAAAACAATAGCTAGGTTGCCACTTGTTGTTCGCCTATTGAAATTGAACTTCAGTTCATGAAAATAAACAGTTAGCCAGCTACTTAACCCTGTTGCCCAAAGCTTCCGTTATAAGCAGCCAAATAGCTTCATCTGGCTAGTGACGCTCGACCGGACCAGGTTATGTGCTGTGAAGCTAGCACAAAAGTGGAATTTGCTGTTTGTTTTCGAAATAAAAGTATGTCATTGACAGTGATGCAAATGAATACAAATAGTAGAATTATGCCCTACCTTTACTTTGAAGGCTAACTGCAAATTCCACTATTGTGGTTAATCCTTATTGTGGCTAGTTTCACAGATGGGTCCGACCACCATTAATCAAATAAGAACTGTCTTATAAATTAGGGTTAATTTAGATGATGACACCTAGCTATATAGTTAGCTACCTGATTATAGCTACTGAAACAGATAATGTCGGTTTGCGATGTTTTTGGGGAAGAACATTGTTTGCATCCATGAGTTAGCTAGCTTTTTTTATGACCAGCATCATAGCATACGTATTGATGAATCGTTGACATATGAAATGTGATTGTGTAATCAATGTGTAATAACTACGTAAAAAATGTATGACCGCGTAAAATTATTATGTGACGGGCAGTCATATTCAGGTCCTGATTGGTCAACAAGCTTATTTTTTGACACGCAAAGACCCAAACGGCATTCCATAGAAATCCTGGTTGAGAATGAAACGACTGAACAAATGAACAAGGAAACAGCACAGCAAGTAAGTGAGGAAATAGGTTTTGATTATGTTTTATTGGTAATGGGGACGTATGGAAATGCCAACAAAATAACTTTTTGGTGTGTTTGTGTAACCTTTTATTTAACTAGGCAAGTCAGTTAACTTCTTCTGGCTGCAAGCCCGACGTCGGTACACTTATGACAACAGCCAGCTCAAGTGCAGGGCGCGAAATTCAAAATATATTTTTTTAGAAATATTTAACTTTCACACATTAACAAGTCCAATACAGCATTTGAAAGATAAACATCTTGTGAATCCAGCCAACATGTCCGATTTTTTTAATGTTTTACAGCGAAAACAGCACGTATATTTATGTTAGCTCACCACCAAATACAAAAAAGGACAGACATTTTTCACAGCACAGGTAGCATGCACAAAGCCAACCTAACTAACCAAGAACCAACCAATCTAACCAAGAAACAACTTCATCAGATGACAGTCTTATAACATGTTACACAATAAATCTATGTTTTGTTCGAAAAATGTGCATATTTGAGCTATAAATCAGTTTTACATTGCAGCTACCATCACAGCTACCGTCAGAAATAGCACCGAAGCAGCCAGATTAATTACAGACACCAACGTCAAATACCTAAATACTCATCATAAAACATTTCTGAAAAATACATGGTGTACAGCAAATGAAAGACAGGCATCTTGTGATTCCAGCCAATATTTCCGATTTCTTAAGTGTTTTACAGCGAAAACACAATATAGCATTATATTAGCTTACCACAATAGCCAGAAACACAAGCCATTTACCAGCAGCAAAAGTTAGCGATCGTAACAAACCAGCAAAAGATATATAATTTTTGACTAACCTTGATAAGCTTCATCAGATGACAGTCCTATAACATCAGGTTATACATACACTTATGTTTTGTTCGAAAATGTGCATATTTAGAGCTGAAATCAGTGGTTATACATTGTGCTAACGTAGCATCTTTTTCCCACAACGTCCGGATATTTTTCTGACACTCACATATTCTGACCAAATAACTATTCATAAACATTACTAAAAAATACACGTTGTATAGGAAATGATAGATACACTAGTTCTTAATGCAATCGCCGTGTTAGAATTCTAAAAATAACTTCATTACGATATGCAGTTTACGTTATGGCGAGAGCGTGCCCAAAATCTGTGCGCAAACTACTAGTTCACATGTTCGACAGATATATGAAATAGCATCATAAAATGGGTCCTACTTTTGATGACCTTCCATCAGAATGTTGTACAAGGGGTCCTTTGTCAAGAACAATCGTTGTTTGGATTTAGAATGTCCTCTTCTCCAGTCAATTAGCACGGAAAGCTAGCAAAGTGGCGCGAAGCTCTCCTTCGTGAACAAACGCAGACAAAGCAACACGCCTAACGTCCCGAAAAAATGTCAATAATCTAATAAAACTATATTGAAAAAACATACTTTACGATGATATTGTCACATGTATCAAATAAAATCAAAGCCGGAGATATTAGTCATCTATAACGACAGCTTTACAGAAGGCAATACCAGGTCCCTTCTCGCGCGTTCCAGGAAACAGGAAATTGGGGTCACGTCATGCCAAGAGCTTTTATTCGACCCCAGATGAAGTTATACACTCAATTTCTTCTCTCACTGCCTGTCGACATCTAGTGGAAGACGTATGAAGTGCATGTATACTATTAAATATCAAGGACATTTATAGGCAGGCCCTAGAACAGAGCATCGATTTCAGATTTTCCACTTCCTGTCAGGAAGTTTGCTGCAAAATGAGTTCTGTTTTACTCACAGATATAATTCAAACGGTTTTAGAAACTAGAGTGTTTTCTATCCAATAGTAATAATAATATGCATATTGTACGAGCAAGAATTGAGTACGAGGCCGTTTGAAATGAGCACCTTTATCCAAGTTACTCAATACTGCCCCTGCAGCCAGAAGAAGTTAATAACAAATTCTAATTTACAATGATGGCCTACCCCGGCCAAACCCGGACGACGCTAGGCCAGTTGTGCGCCGCCCAATCACGGCCGGATGTGATACCGCCAGGATTTGAACCAGGGACTGTAGTGACGCCTCTTGCACTGAGATGCTGTGCCTTAGACTCCTGTGTCCATATTTGTGTGTGTGTTAACTATTTAACTGTACTAAAATGCATAAAAGGCCGCAAAAAATGTCAATATCGGGTATCGGTAGCTGTTTTTTTTTTGTCAAGGAAAATATCGGATATCGGTATGGGCCAAAAATGTCATATCGGTGCATCACTACTACTGACACTTGCATGGTTTGACACCAGTATTGTCAGCATTTGTTTTATTCACTTGGCTATCTGGAGTGTTCAGAGAGTAGACTAAAGAAGTGAAGGAGACAAACTGCAAGTGTTTTAAAGTTATATGAAATGAGTCTGTGTAGTTACTAACCTTTTGATAGTGAGTGGAGGATGATATAGGTCATAATGTTCTTGACTTATGAGATACTTTTAGAATAGTTTTATTCCCCTTTTGCATTAGAGTGTTGGGACAGTAACCGAAAGGTTGCTGGATTGAATCCCCGAGCTGACAAGGTAAAAATGTAATTCTGCCCCTGAGCAAGGCAGTTAAGCCACTGTTCCCGGGGCACCGAAGACGTGAATGTCGATTATGGCAGCCCCCTGCACCTCTCTGATTCAGAGGGGTTAGGTTAAATGCGGAAGACACATTTCAGTTGAATGCATTCAGTTGTACAACTGACTAGGTATCCCCTCTCCCATTCAGAAAAGTATTTAGACCCCTTGACTTTTTCCACGTTTTGTTACGTTACAGCCTTATTCTAAAATTGATTACATAAATAAAAGATAGAGATGTTTCTACAACTTGATTGGAGTCCACTTGTGGTAAATTCAATTGATTGGACATGATTTGGAAAGGCACACACCTGTCTATATAAGGTCCCACATTTGACAGTGCATGTCAGAGCAAAAACCAAGCCATGAGGTCGACGGGATTGTCTGTAGATCTCCATGAAAGGAAAAATTCACAAACTGGTAAAATGGCGGCGTCCACTCAGTCTGTGTCAACAGGCTTCAGTGCAGGCAGTGTGGATGCATCAAAGTGAGACCATTTTTTACGGTTGCACTACTGTTTTGAAGCTAAATGTAATAATTATCGGTTTTCTACATGTATACAATTATTCAGACACATTTGTCCGTAGAGCACCATGAAAGGATTATGTCGAGGCACAGATCTGGGGGAGGGTGCCAAAACACTTCTGCAGTGTTTATTTTATTTTTTATTTATTAACCCGCTGTTTCACACATGTATGTGTGCGTGTTTGTTCTATGTTGATGACTGTATCTGACGGCTGGTATTTTGTTGCCGAGCTTTGTATGAACCCCGTTTATTCATTGTACCGGTATATTTCACGGACCGTTGTATTGTTTCTATACTGGTGTTTTTTCGTGTATTAAATACTTTGTCCACGCATCTCAACTCTCCTGCGCCTGACTCCTTTTCACCAGTTACCCAAAGCCTTGACAGGAACATGAGCTCAAACAGTAGACATTTGAAGTGCCGGTTCTCAGCTCCAGTGAGCTCCTGTCCAAGTCAAGCACTGATCTCATTTCAATGGATCAGGTAGCTAAGCATTGACAACAAAACATTCATTAATTCATATTACACAAAGTACACATTTTAAAATTAGTCTACACAAAGTAAGTGCACTTAAACTAAAGTAGATTTCCCAAATTCACATAAATAGCAAAAAAACATTTAGTACAAGTTTAGTTTTAACCTTGTCTTCACTGTATTATTTTAATCAAAAACCAATTGTGTTTCCCGTTCACACCATAGTAACATTTATATATAAAGATAGAAGCAACTGAAGGTGTCTGAATATTAGAACACATGTAGAAAACTCAGTATAGAGACAAAGTAGAGTCGCAATTCAACGGCTCAGACACGAGAGTTATGTGGCAGGGTCTACAGTCAATCACAGATTACAAAAAGAAAACTAGCCCCGTCGCGGACCAAGATGTTTTGCTCCCAGACAGACTAAACAACTTCTTTGCTCGCTTTGAGGACAATACAGTGCCACGGCCCGCTACCAAAACCTGCGGGCTCTCCTTCACTGCAGCCGAAGTGAGTAAAGCATTTAAACGTGTTAACCCTCGCAGGGCTGTAGGCCCAGACGGCATCCCCAGCCTCTTCCTCAGAGCATGCGCAGACCAGCTGGCTGGTGTGTTTACGGACATATTCAATCAATCCTTATCCCAGTCTTCTGTTCCCACATGCTTCAAGAGGGCCACCATTGTTCCTGTTCCCAAGAAAGCTAAGGTAACTGAGCCAAATTGACTACCGGGCCGCCCCCAGGTGGTGAGGGTAGGTAACAACATCTCCACCCCGCTGATCCTCAACACTTGGGCCCCACAAGGGTGCGTTCTGAGCCCACTCCTGTACTCCCTGTTCACCCACGACTGCATGGCCATGCACGCCTCCAACTCAATCATCAAGTTTACAGACGACACTACAGTGGCAGGCTTGATTACCAACAACGACGAGACGGCCTACAGGGAGGAGGGCCCTCGGAGTGTGGTGTCAGGAAAATAACCTCACACTCAATGTCAACAAAACAAAGGAGATGATCGTGGACTTCAGGAAACAGCAGAGGGAGCACCCCCCTATCCACATCGATGGCACAGTAGTGGAGAGGGTAGAAAGTTTTAAGTTCCTCGGCGTAAACATCAGGACAAACTGAATTGGTCCACCCACACAGACAGCGTGGTAAAGAAGGCGCAGTAGCGCCTCTTCAACCTCAGGAGGCTGAAAAAATTTGGCTTGTCACCAAAAGCACTCACAAACTTTTACAGATGCACAATCGAGAGCATCCTGTCGGGCTGTATCACCGCCTGGTACGGCAACTGCTCCGCTCACAACCGTAAGGCTCTCCAGAGGGTAGTGAGGTCTGCACAACGCATCACCGGGGGCAAACTACCTGCCCTCCAGCACACCTATACCACCCGATGTCACAGGAAGGCCATAAAGATCATCAAGGACAACAACCACCCGAGCCACTGCCTGTTCACCCCGCTATCATCCAGAAGGTCAGTACAGGTACATCAAAGCAGGGACCGAGAGACTGAAAAACAGCTTCTATCTCAAGGCCATCAGACTGTTAAACAGCCATCACTAACATTGAGTGGCTGCTGCCAACATACTGACTCAACTCCAGCCACTTAAATAATGTAAAAATGGATGTAAAAAATGTATCACTAGCCACTTTAAACAATGCCACTTCATATAATGTTTACATACCCTACATTACTCATCTCATATGTATATACTGTACTCTATACAGTATATATATATATATCTATAGGCGCAGGTCCTAATCCAGGCACTTGTCATCTCCCGTCTGGATTACTGCAACTCGCTGTTGGCTGGGCTCCCTGCCTGTGCCATTAAACCCCTACAACTCATCCAGAACGCCGCAGCCCGTCTGGTGTTCAACTTTCCCAAGTTCTCTCACGTCACCCCGCTCCTCCGCTCTCTCCACTGGCTTCCAGTTGAAGCTCGCATCCGCTACAAGACCATGGTGCTTGCCTACGGAGCTGTGAGAGGAACGGCACCTCCGTACCTTCAGGCTCTGATCAGGCCCTACACCCAAACAAGGGCACTGCGTTCATCCACCTCTGGCCTGCTCGCCTCCCTACCTCTGAGGAAGTACAGTTCCCGCTCAGCCCAGTCAAAACTGTTCGCTGCTCTGGCACCCCAATGGTGGAACAAACTCCCTCACGACGCCAGGTCAGCGGAGTCAATCACCACCTTCCGGAGACACCTGAAACCCCACCTCTTTAAGGAATACCTAGGATAGGATAAAGTAATCCTTCTAACCCCCCCCCCCTTAAAAGAGTTAGATGCACTATTGTAAAGTGGTTGTTCCACTGGATATCATAAGGTGAATGCACCAATTTGTAAGTCGCTCTGGATAAGAGCGTCTGCTAAATGACTTAAATGTAATGTAAATATACCATCTACTGCATCTTGCCATCTTGATGTAATACATGTCACTAGCCACTTTAAACAATGCCACTTTTATATGTTTACATACCCTACAGTACTCATCTCATATGTATATACTGTACTCGATACCATCTACTGTATCTTGCCTATGCCGTTCTGTACCATCACTCATTCATATATTTTTATGTACATATTCTTTCATTCCTTTACACTTGTGTGTATAAGGTAGATGTTGTGAAATTGTTAGATTACTCATTGGATATTACTGCATTGTCGGAACTAGAAGCGCAAGCATTTCGCTACACTCGCATTAACATCTGCTAACCATGTGTATGTGACAAATAAAAGTTGATTTGTATCATTGCCTGGAAGAATGTGCTGAAATACAAACGTTTTGGAGCTCAGTACTGTGCTTTATCTCTGAGATGACCTTTACCTCAATACCACTAATCCCGAAACTATTGGCGCACAATTGGCCCAGTTTAGTCCGGGTTAGGCCGTCATTGTAACAAAATAATTTGTTCTTAAGCAATTTGCCTAGTTAACCTTTCTAGCCCCGGCGTTCCGCTAGCGGAACTCCTCCCACATTCCACTGAAAAGGCAGAGCGGCAAATTCAAAAACAAAAATTGAAATATTTAACTTTCACACATTAACAAGTCCAATACAGCATTTGAAAGATAAACATCTTGTCAATCCATCCAACATGTCCGATTTTTTAAATGTTTTACAGAGAAAACACCACATATATTTATGTTAGGTCACCACCAAATAAAAAAAGACAGACAGACATTTTCCACAGCACAAGTAGGCTGCAGGTAGCATGCACAAGCCAACCTAACTAACCTAGAACCAACCTAAATAACCTAGAAAAAACTACCTCAGATGACAGTCCTATAACATGTTACACAATAAATCTATGTTTTGTTCAAAAAAATTGCATATTTTAGCTATAAATCAGTTTTACATTACTGCTACCATCATAGCTACAGTCAGAAATCGCACGGGAGTAGCCAGAGTAAATACAGACACCAACTACCTAATTACACATCATAAAACATTTCAGAAAAATATATGGTGGATAGCAAATGAAAGACAAAGATCTTGTGAATACAGACAATATTTCAGATTCTTTAAATGTTTTACAGCGAAAACACCACATATATTTATGTTAGCTCACCACCAAATACAAAAAGAGAGACAGACATTCTTTCACAGCACCGGTAGCATGCAGCTAGCATGCAGCTAGCATGCAAAGCCAACCTAACTAACCTAGAACTAACCTAAATAACCTAGAAAAAACTACCTCAGATGACAGTCCTATAACATGTTACACAATAAATCTATGTTTTGTTCGAAAAATGTGCATATTTCAGCTATAAATAAGTTTTACATTACTGCTACCATCATAGCTAACATTATAGCTACAGTCAGAAATCGCACGGGAGTAGCCAGAGTAAATACAGACACCAACTACCTAATTACACATCATAAAACGTTTCAGAAAAATATATGGTGGATAGCTAATGAAAGACAAAGATCTTGTGAATACAGACAATATTTTCGATTTTTGAAGTGTTTTACAGCGAAAACACAATATATCGTCATATTAGCTTACTACATAGCAACAGCATTGACTCAAGGCAAACGGTAGCATAGCACAGTTCGACAGATATATGAAAAAGCATCCCAAATTGGGTCCTTATCTTTGTTGATCGTCCATCAGAATGTTCTCCAAGGGGTCCTTTGTTCAGAAACGTCTTTATTTCATCCAGAACGAACAATTTCCCTCTCGAATTAGCAAGCACACTTGCCGTGCGATGCTAACCTCTCATTCTTGAACCAATTCTTGCGTCGCATCACGTCTAAAGTCCCGAATAAATTTCAATAATATAATTAAACTATATTGAAAAAACATACTTTGGGATGATATTGTGACATGTATCAAAGAAAATCGAAGCCAGAGATCATATTCACCTTTAAAAAGGTTCTTCCATGAGCCGAGTACAGGTCCTACTTCGCGCCCAGGGAGAGAAAAAAAAATGCGCACGTCTCAGTCGTTGTATTCAGTCCCTGATCAAGAGAATCGAGCGATTTCTTGTCTCACTTCCGCATAACAACCAGGCCAAGGCGTATGACGTGTTTCTACAGTCATAAGTGACATGCCCTTTTATAGACAAGCTCTTGAAAAGAGAGTTCGCTTTTGGAAATATCACTTCCGGTTATGAAATGGTCTGTAAAAGGAGTTCTGTGTCACTTAGAGAAATAATTCAAACGTTTTTAGAAACTAGAGACTGTTTTCCATCCAATGGTAATAGATAATATGCATATTGTACGAGCAAAAATTGAGTACGAGGCCGTTTAAAAATCATACGATTTTCACCTAAAGTGAAAATAGCACCCCCTGGTCCCCATCAGGATAACCTGTTATGGCTGCAGGGTGCTTTTTGGAAAAACTGGAAAATATGTGCAAATTTTCAAACGGCCTCTTAATCAATTTTTGCTCTTACAATATGCATATTATTAATACTATTGGATAGAAAAGAGTCTCTAGTTTCTAAAACCGTTTTAATTTTTTCTCTGAGTGAAACAGAGGAAGTAGAATGCCAGATATCTATGCTCGCTTCAACGTTATGCCTATACATGGTCATTTGACGTAGGACCCTTTTGACACTTCAGTCGTCTTCCTCTGGGTGTCAAGAGGACGTGAGAGAAGGAATTGTGTGTTCATCTTGTTTAGAGGTTGAATAATAGCTATTTCTTTGGCGTGACCGACCAATTCCGGAATTCGGAAACGCGCGACTTGGGAGTGACATTGTGTTCTGTTTTGCTGAGGTTTTGGACGGGAACAATCTCCGGCTCGGTTTTTAGTTGATAAATCAGACCATATCATCGTAATGTATGTTTTTTCAATATAGTTTAATCAGATTATTTGAATTTTTTCGGGAGTTTTGCCGTGTTCCGTTGTCAAACTTTTTTGACTTTGGACAGATCCGTGCCAGTCTATGCTAAATGAAGAAGGAAAGGTATCATTCTGAATGGAAACAAGACTCATCTGGACTCAGGACACCTTGATCAACATTCTGATGAAATATCAGCAAAAGTAAGATCCAATTTATAATGTTATTCATATATCTGTCGTGCATGTGAACTGGTCGTGGGCGCCCAAGTGGTTCTGTCTGGCGTGGCTATGCTAATTTAGCGCTACATTTTGTTTTCGCTGTAAAACATTTAATAAATCGGAAATATTGTCTGGAATCACAAGAATCCTGTTTTTCAATTGCTGCACAGTATGTCTTTCTCAGAAATGTTTTATGAGGAGTAATTAGGTATTTGACGTTGGTGTCTGTAAATGTTATGGCTGCGTTCGGTGCAATTTCTGATTGTAGCTGAAATGTAATTTATGATTTATACCATAAATATGCAAATTTTTCAAAAAAAACATATGCTATACAATAAATATGTTATCAGACTGTCATCTTATGAAGTTGTTTCTTGGTTAGTGGCTATATATATCTTCATTTGGTAGAATTAGTGATAGCTGGTGATGGAGTAAATAACTGATGGTGTTAGAAAGTGGTGTCATTTGCTAACGTGGTTAGCTAATAGATTTACATATTTTGTCTTCCCTGTAAAACATTTTAAAAATCGGACATGTTGGCTTGATTCACAAGATGTGCACCTTTCATATGCTGTATTGGACTTGTTAATGTGTGAAAGTTAAATATTTTAAAAAAATAGATTTTGAATTTCGCGCCCTGCACTTGAGCTGGATGTTGTCATAAGTGTACCTGTGTGGGGATTGCAGCCGCTTGCAGCCTTAACAGGTATACTGAATCTGTAATGGGGGAATTGAAACCAGGTGTGAAAAAACCAAAGACAAAACAAATGGAAAATGAAAAGTGGATCGGCGATGGCTAGAATACCAGTGACGTCGACCGCCGAGCGCCGCCCGAAAAAGGAGAAGGACTGACTTCGGCGGAAGTCATGACAGTAACCCCCCCCCTTGATCTCTCCTCTGGACCGTACCCCTTCCACTCCACGAGGTACTGAAGGCCCCTCGCTTGACGCCTCGAGTCCAGTATGGCTCGAACTGCATACGCCGGGGCCCCCTCGATGTCCAAAGGGGGCGGAGGAACCTCCCACACCTCAGACTCCTGGAGTAGACCAGCCACCACCGGCCTGAGGAGAGACACATGGAACGAGGGGTTAATATGGTAATCGGGGGGAAGCTGTAACCTGTAACAAACCTCGTTCAGTCTCCTCAGGACTTTGAATGGCCCCACAAACCGTGGGCCAAGCTTCCGGCAGGGCAGGTGGAGGGGCAGGTTTCGGGTCGAGAGCCCCGGTGCAAACACCGGGGCCTCACTGCCGTGGCGGTCTGCGCCAGTCTCCTGACGCCTCCCGGCCCACTGCACATGAGCGGCGTCCCATGTCTCCTCCGAGCGCCTAAACCAGTCGTCCACCGCAGGAGCCTCGATCTGGCTCTGATGCCAAGGTGCCAGAACCGGCTGGTACCCCAGTACGCACTGGAAGGGGGAGAGGTTAGTGGATGAGTGGCGGAGCGAGTTTTGGGCCGTCTCTGCCCAAGGTATGCCGCCCACTCCCCCGGCCGGTCCTGGCAATAGGACCGCAGAAACCTACCCACATCCTGGTTCACTCTCTCCACCTGCCCGTTACTCTCGGGGTGAAAACCTGAGGTAAGGCTGACCGAGACCCCCAGACGTTCCATGAACCCCCTCCAGACCCTTGATGTGAACTGGGGACCTCGATCAGATACTATGTCCTCAGGCACCCCGTGGTGCCGGAAGACGTGTGTGAACAGGGCCTCCGCAGTCTGTAGGGCCGTAGGGAGACCGGACAAAGGGAGGAGACGTCAGGACTTAGAAAACCGATCAACCAGGGCCAGGATCTTGGTGTTCCCCTGTGAGGGAGGAAGATCCGTTAGGAAGTCCACTGACAGGTGCGACCACGGCCGTTGTGGAATGAGTAAGGGTTGTAACTTCCCTCTGGGCAGGTGCCTAGGAGCCTTACACTGGGCGCACACCGAGCAGGAGGAAGCATAAACCCTCACGTCTTTAGCCAAGGTGGACCACCAGTAATTCCCACTGAGACAACGCACTGTCCGGCCGATACCCAGATGACCAGAGGAGGGTGACGTGTGGGCCCAATAGATCAAACGGTCGCGGACAGCAGACGGAATGTACAGATGCCCAGCTGGACACTGGGGGGAGTGGGCTCTGCACGTAACGCCCGCTCAATGTCCGCGTCCAGCTTCCACACTACCGGTGCCACCAGGCAAGAGGCCGTGAGTATGGGAGTGTTATCCATGGACCGCTCCTCCGTGTCATACATCCGGGACAGTGCGTCTGCCTTAGCGTTCTGGGAACCTGGTCTGAAGGACAAGGTGAAAACAAAACGGGTAAAGAACATGGCCCACTTTGCCTGGCGAGGGTTCAGTCTCCTCGCCGCCCGGATGTACTCCAGATTGCGGTGGTCAGTCCAGATGAGAAAAGGGTGTTTAGCCCCCTCAAGCCAATGTCTCCACACCTTCAAGGTCTTGACGACAGCCAACAGCTTCCGGTCCCACAAGTCACAGTTTCGCTCCTCTGGGCTGAGCTTCTTCGAAAAGAAGGCACAGGGGCGGCGCTTTGGTGGCGTACCTGAGCGCTGAGAGAGCATGGGTCCTAACCCAGCCTTGGACCCGCGTCCACCTCCACTATGAACGCCAAAGAGGGATCCGGATGAGCCAGCACGGGAGCCGAGGTAAACAGAGCCCTCAGGTGACCAAAAGCCCTGTCCGCCTCAGCCGACCACTGCAAACGCACCGGTCCCCCCTTCAGCAGTGAGGTAATGGGAGCTGCTACCTGACCAAAGCCACGGATGAACCTCCGGTAGTAGTTGGCAAACCCTAGAAACCGCTGCACTTTCTTTACCGTGGTGGGAGTCGGCCAAAGCACCTCCCAGCTCCATGGGCGTCGGAGCGGTGGTGATGGGGAATGGAATCGACAGACCCCGATCTGGATGTCCGCGTGTAGCCAGCATGTTATCCAGTCGGATGGACAGGTCCACCAGCTGGTTGAATGTGAGAGTGGTGTCCCTGCAGGCCAACTCCCGACGGACGTCCTCGCGCAACCTGCACCGGTAGTGATCAATCAGGGGCCTGTCGTTCCATCACGAACTCCTGTGCGCTCCTCGTCCCCTGTCTCAGGTGTACGAGACGTTCATGTAAAATCCCGAAGTGGTCCAACACCGCTTCTTCTTCCCCCCATAAGGCGTTGGCCCACTCCAGGCCCTTCCCTGAGAGGCAGGAGATGAGGGCGGCCACGCTCTCACAGCCTGAGGGAGCCAGGTGGACGGTTGCCAGGTAGAGCTCTAGCTGGAGCAAGAACCCCTGTCATCCCGCCGCCGTACCATCATACTCCCTCGGGAGGGCGAGCCGAATCCCACTGGGACCAGGTGAAGGAGGGGTGATTATAGGTGAAACTGACGGTGCTGGTGGAGATGCTGGAGGAACTCCTCCTCTCTTCCATCGCTCCATGGTTTGCAGCACACGGTCCATGGCGCTGCTGAGATGCTGGAGAATAGTAGAGTGCTGCTGGACTCGCTCCTCGACCCCTACTGCAGGGGCACCTGCTCCTGCTGACTCCATTTGAGGTGTGTGTTTCTGTCAAGGCTTTGGGTAACTGGTGAAAAGGAGTCAGGCGCAGGAGAGTTGAGATGCGTGGACAAGGTATTTAATACACGAGAAAGTATTTAATGCATGAAAAAAAACACCAGTAGAGAAACAATACAACGGTGCGTGAAATATAACGGTACCACGAATAAACAGGCGTAGATACAAAGCCCGGCAACAAAATACCAGCCGTCAGATATAGCCATCAACATAGAACAAACACGCACACATACATGTGGGAAACAGAGGGTTAAATACTGAACATGTAATGGATCGGAGATGGCTAGTAGACCGGTGACGTCGACCGCCGAGCGCCGCCCGAACAAGGAGAGGGACCGACTTCGGCGGAAGTCTTGACAGTTCCTCTTATAGAATATTAGCTCAACAGTATTGTGGAGCTCCTGTGCCTAAATATAAACAGTACCGGCACCTATTTCAGTCCAAGTCAAGCACTGAAATAGATAATTGAACATATAATATATTTTTAGAGAATAAAGAAAGTGCCAGAACTGTCAAGACAATAACTTTTTGTGTCTGTTTCTCATTGTTACTACAGGATTAGAATTAAGTCTGAGGCCGGTAACATCAACAGTAACGACAAACCCAGCCTGCCTCTCTCCTTCCACACTGAGTCCAAACCCACAGTCACTGGGTCCTGATTGTGACAGTGGAGCCCAGTTTGCACTGCAGGATCCAGAGATGGCATCAGTGAAGCTGGAAGACTGCAGTCAAACACTGGAGCTGAATGTCAACATTAAAGATGAAGAAGAGGAGGAGAAGATTGGGAAATCTGTTAATCATGGTAAGAGCAGGGTTCTATCTAACTAAGTTTGTTGTTCATTCCAACTTCCCACTGTGTATGAAAAGTTGCAGTAGAACTGTTTCAATGAGAAGGTAGATTTTATTTCATGCTACTGAGACTTGCATGGTTTGACACCAGTATTGCCAACATTTGTTTTATTAACTGAGCTATCTGGAGTGATCAGAGAGTAGACTAAAGAAGTGAAGTAGACAAACTGCCAGTGTTTTAAAGTTCTATGAAATGAGTCTGTGTAGTTACTAACCCTTGTGATAGTGAGTGGAGGATGATATGAAATGAGTCTGTAGTTACTAACCCTTGTGATAATGAGTGGAGGATGACACGCCCCTTTTTAGCTTTCATCTCTTACCCACTTTTAGAATAGTTTTATTCCCCTGTATTGTCCAGCCTACTGATATGAATACATATGTCACCCGGTACAGACAGAAGAGGACCGGCCACCCCTTTGAGCCTGGTTCCTCTCTGTTTCTTCCAAGGTTCCTGCTTGGAAGTTTTTCGTGGCCACTGTGCTTCTACATCTGCATTGCTTGCTCTTTGGGGATTTTGGGTTGGTTTCTGTAAAGGACTTTGTTACAACTTTTGTAAAAAGAGCTTCATAAAATACATTTGATTGACATGTATATCACACCAATTGACTGGTTGTTCTGATATTGTTCACACAGGAGACCATGTTGAGACATTCTCTACATCCAGAGAGCATCAGCAGAAAGATCACAGCGCAAAGAGGTCTTACCACTGCTCACATTGTGAGGAGATTTTCCCATTTCTATCAAAGCTAAAAATACACCTAAAAATACACACAGGAGAAAAGCTTTACTCCTGCTCTGAATGTGGAAAATGCTTCAAAACATCAACTGCGCTAAAAGTTCATCATGGAACACACAGAGGAGAGAAGCCTTACTCCTGCTCTGACTGTGGAAAGAGTTTCTCTCATCGGGACACCTTAAAACGACATGAACATATACACACGGGAGAGAAGCCTTACTCCTGCTCTGACTGTGGGGTGAGTTTCTCTCGACTGGGTACCTTAAAACAACATGAACGTACACACAAAGGAGAGAAGCCGTACTCCTGCTCTGACTGTGGAAAGAGTTTTACTCGACCAAGCCACCTAAAACAACATGAACATATACACACAGGAGAGAAGCCTTACTCCTGCTCGGACTGCGGGGCGAGTTTCTCTCACCGGAACACCTTAAAACGTCATGAACATATGCACACAGGAGAGAATACTTACTCCTGCTCTGACTGTGGAAAGAGTTTCTCTCAACTGGGTACCTTAAAACAACATGGACGTACACACACAGGAGAAAAGCTTTACTCCTGCTCTGAATGTGGAAAATGCTTCAAAACATCAACTGACCTAAAAGGTCATCAGAGAACACACACAGGAGAGAAGCCTTACTCCTGCTCTGACTGCGGGGCGAGTTTCTCTCATCGGAACACTTTAAAACGTCATGAACATATACACACAGGAGAGAAGCCTTACTCCTGCTCTGACTGTGGAAAGAGTTTCTCTCGACCAAGCCACCTAAAACAACATGAACGTATACACACAGGAGAAAAGCTTTACTCCTGCTCTGAATGTGGAAAATGCTTCAAAACATCAACTGACCTAAAAGGTCATCAGAGAACACACACAGGAGAGAAGCCTTACTCCTGCTCTGACTGCGGGGCGAGTTTCTCTCATCGGAACAATTTAAAATGTCATGAACATATACACACAGGAGAGAAGCCTTACTCCTGCTCTGACTGTGGAAAGAGTTTCTCTCGACCAAGCCACCTAAAACAACATGAACGTTTACACACAGGAGAGAAGCCTTACTTCTGCTCTGACTGTGGAAAGAGTTTCTCTGAACGGGGCACCTTAAAACACCATGAACGTATACACAAAGGAGAGAAGCCTTACTCCTGCTCTGACTGTGGGGCGAGTTTCTCTCAACTGGGCACCTTAAAAAAACATGAACGTATACACACAGGAGAGAAGCCTTACTTCTGCTCTGACTGTGGAAAGAGTTTCTCTCAACTGGGTACCTTAAAACAACATGAACGTATACACACAGGAGAGAAGCCTTACTCCTGCTCTGACTGTGGTAAGAGTTTCTCTCGACCGTGCACCTTACAAAAACATAAACGTATACACACAGGAGAGAAACCTTACTCCTGCTATGACTGTGGGGCAAGTTTCTCTCGTCCGGACACCTTAAAACAACATGATTGTATACACACAGGAGAGAAGCCTTACTCCTGCTCTGACTGTGTAAAATGCTTCAAAACATCAACTGCCCTAAAAGTTCATCAGAGAACACACACAGGAGAGAAGCCTTACTCCTGCTCTGACTGTGGAAAGAGTTTCTCTCACCTGGGCACCTTAAAACAACATGAACGTATACACAAAAGAGAGAAGCCTTACTCCTTTTCTGACTGTGGGGCAAGTTTCTCTCGTCCGGACACCTTAAAACGATCTGAACATATACACACACTGGAGAGAAGCCTTACTCCTGCTCTGACTGTGGAAAGAGTTTCCCTTGAATGTGCTATTTAAAAAGACACCAAGGGAAACACAAGAGGAGCCTTACCACTGATCTGACTGTAGAAAATGTTAAAACACCAGCTGAGCTTAAAGGTCATTAGAGAAAAGACAAAGGAGAGAAGCCTTACTTCTGCTCTCAATGTGGCAAGAGTTTTTCCCAATTGGGCAATGTAAAAACACACCAACGGATACACACTTGAGAGAAGCCTTATCACTGCACTGACTGTGGGAAGAGATTCTACAGATTGGGCCATTTAAAAAGACATCAATGTATACATAAAGGAGAGAAGCCTCATCAGTTCTCTCAGACCAGCTAAGATTAGACACTCCACTTAATTCTCATGTCATTAAATAATTGGCAACGTTGAATTGGATCAAATGAAGAAAGTGTAGAACACTATTGTAATCCTATAGTTTCTCACTGTGAGAGAACAATGCAGAGGAAAGGGAGCGTTATAGAATGTTAGCCTCTCTTTACTGATCAGTGTGCACCTTGTCAGTTTTGGTGTGAGAGAGAATAAAGTAGACGGCACACGTCAAACGTTTGATTTATGACCCTATGTCCGGATGACGTGTGCATGCCCATATTTGGGCATCCGGTCAGGACATCCTGGCGGGAAGTGATTACGTGGTTATGCCCATATATGGGCATCCTGTTCCTGTTCTCACGCCTTAGTGAGTGCGACAATATTTATATAATGCCTTTGAAGTTGTCATGATGATTGATGTCTAGGGACCTCTTTGAACTGGGGGGGGATGAACATTTCAAAGAGTTTGACCCCCCCCACCCCCTGTTTTATTGACCTTAGGGTTGTTGTCTATGAAACACGAATGTCTTGGGGTATTGAGATTGGCAGACGCCTTATACATAAAGCCCAGAACAAGACATGCGGCCCCAGAACACTAAACAAAATTTTTAAAATCAGCATGGATTTTGTGATCAGTGGCAAAGCAGTGATGACTGTAACAACGGAAGCAGGACCTCGGTTGAAACATAGAGAAAGGGCCAAGTATCAAGCCACAATATACGATGCGCCAAAAAAGCGGTTTCTAAGTGCGTATAGAACCCAAATACCGCCCGCAACTGCTCTGAAAGATCAAGTGCTGATGTCTAATGGACATCAATGGGGGTATCGGTTTGATTACCTGGCCTGTAGAGTGAACCTCTATACGGTAGCCGAAGGAGAAGAATATACAGACCAGACTTTAGGAGTGGACTACGGGCTTGAAGACTAGATGGTTTTTCGCAAGGCTGTGTGTCCCGAACTGAGCCTTATCACCAAGGGGTATAGCTTGTTCACGGGCTACGAGACCCGTTGGGAAGGTGCCCCTGACTCCTCAGGAAGAATATTTCACAGGGTGAAAATACAAAGAAAGAATGGACTTCCATGTGGCTACGTGGAGTTCTATATCAGCAACGAGGAAACCCGCAACCAAAACATTCGTGATGGTGGCCTGACTGGGGATTTTAGGTTGCGCATGCTTATTCCTTTTAAAATTTGGGATCTAATGGAATTGAAAATGTTACAGCTGTTGGACGCTCTCTTTGTGCAGAGCCAACAGCGGCAGAGCATTGTTCATGTAAAGAAGTGCATAATATATACGAATCCTGAGGATTATGATTCAAAGGAGCCCCAAGAAGGTACATCCTCAGAAGGGAGAGCCTCCGAAAAAAACTAAGTACGCGGCTGCGTTAACCACGCCCTGATACCCAAAGGACTGGTTCAACAATAAAAGGAGTGCCCTTAAAGCCTCCAGTTCTTCATTTCATCATACACCATGGATATTCATACAACATACCAGGACTCCGATACGACATGGGGGCCAGACCCTAAGGACTCTATGCCTCGCAGCCCGACATTCTACTCCCCCCTGGCGAGACCCACGACACCTCCTACATTTACACAGCCTGAGGATGTGTTTGATGGGGTAGTCAGTACTATTTTTGTGGACACCATCAAGGCCTCTGTAGCCACACTTTTAGACGTGGTGATTGGAGAATATATAAGAGAAAAATGCATCGGTTGTGAGATCAATCAACCCAGCCAGCGCCGTCATCCGTGCCTATACGACCCGCCAAGATACTACTTCTTCAACCATTTTGAGGAGCTGGTGAAAAGACTGTGGTCCTACAGGTTTATACCATCGCTGGTCAGAGCCCTGGAGTCTATGGGTCTTGTGCCGTCTATCCCCAGAGTTTACGGGGTAACCGAGGCATTCCTACATGAACTGAAGGAGGCAATCTACATCCACGAGAAACTCAAAGAAATCCGACACACCCTGGTGGACGACAATAAATACCGGGAAGCTGTGGTGGCTGATGTGATGACTTTCTGGCTCAATAAACCCCAATAGACCGAGTGACATTTTGTTATTTAGTTGTAAAGCAATGGGTAACTATGTGTCGACGATGTTAGAGAGAATAAATAAAATTCTTCTTTTGAGAGAACTTACAAATGTTATGCATCAGATTATTGAAAATAAAGTGAACAATGTATCGTTCTACACAACACACAATGCCTGGGTTAATGAAGAGCGTGTGCTGAAAATGGAACAAATCATGAATCATGTACGACATACGGGCGAGAGTCTGCAATGGACACAACTGGTATCACGTCTTGTGGATGATTCTGAAGAATTAGAAACAACTTTGTCTAAGATTTTACTTTATTTGTTTGAAACACCATTTAATTGTAACGTGTATCATATTTGTTGTTTATATGCTTATATATCGGACATGTGTGTTTAAAAAAATTCCGCGACACAAGCCTGTAAATCTAAACCAAATATACAGGGTGTTGCATGCTGTGATCGTTGAGAAAACTGGGACATGTATCCTGCAAAGAATCCTGGATTGTCTGTATACGTAATAATACTTGATGCATAAAATAAAAATTCTAAAATGAAAGTGAAATGTTGTCGTTATTTGAAAGTGGCTCATTAACGTTATTGTACCTCAGCGAGGCAAGAAGGATGGCGGAGCAGATGTTGAAAAACATTTATTATAATCCCTCTAACCCCGGGTCTTATGGGGATAAAGAGCATTTCCAGAGAGCTATAGCCGAAGAAACAGGTAGCCTGTTAAGCGATGCTAAAGTGAATGAGTGGTTATCAGAGCAGGATGCCTATACTCTCCATAAACCTGTAAGAAAACAATTTCCAAGAAATA
This sequence comes from Salvelinus fontinalis, assembly GCF_029448725.1. Taxonomy (NCBI): domain Eukaryota; kingdom Metazoa; phylum Chordata; class Actinopteri; order Salmoniformes; family Salmonidae; genus Salvelinus; species Salvelinus fontinalis. Next base: position 45,995 of record NW_026600409.1, on the reverse strand, counting down.
GAGTTTTTTTCTACGCATCCCTTGTCCCAATTTCAGGCGGATCTATGTGACATGCAGGCCCTTGCAGATAAAAATGATGGAAATCGCTACATGCTAACGGTTATAGATATTTTCTCTAAAATAGCATTTGTAAGGGGCTTAAAAAATAAGAGCGGGGCAGAGGTGACCCGGGCCTTTGACTCTATCTTGAAGGAAGGAGGAGCCCCCAAGAAAGTGCAGACTGATGGCGGAAAATCATTTTTTAATAATACTTTTCAGAAACTCATGAAGAAGCACAATATCATACATTTTGCTACAGGCTCGGATTTGAAAGCTTCAGTTGTTGAACGCTTTAACAGAACTCTGAAGGAGCGGATGTGGAGATATTTTACAGCTCACAACACGCATAGATATATCGATATAGTTCAAGATTTAGTGAAGGGATACAACAGCAGCTACCATAAGAGTATACATATGAAGCCCTCCGAGGTCTCTTCTGAAGACTCTTTTCAAGTCTTTAAAAATCTGTATGGTTTGTTCCCCCTTCGCCGTAAGAAAAAATATACTCGACTAAAAATATGAGCAAGGTTACAGCGATGAGTTGTTCACCGTTACCGAGTGTCTGCCACGCATACCCCCGGTCTACAAGTTAAAAGATTATGACGGGGAGCTTATAGAGGGATCTTTTTATGAGAAGGAATTACAGAAGGTACAGTTGGGTAAAGACAAAGTCTTTCACGTGGAGGAGATTCTAGATCAAAAGAGAGAAAAGGGTAAAACAAATCATGGAACACACCGGCTTCTACCTGACTTTCCCCACTAATGCGTCTGCACATATATATCGTAATAATCAGAGTTCGAATTATACTACCAATTTTCCAAAGCCTATAGAGTTATCAGAGGCCTGGGAAGTAGGTCTCAGCGAGATTACATACCCCCATAGTTGGTATAATATCAAAGATAAGGACCGTGATTTTTATTGCAAAAAGTTATCTGAACCTGCAAAACTTATTAAGCTTAAAAAAGGATTCTATAGAACCGTCGACAGGATCGTCTCAGAGTTGAATGAACTCCTAACCCTGAACAATATGGAAATATTCCTGATCTACAACCCTATATCCATAAACGGGTACAAATCTCAGGGGATGCTGACGGGGGTATAAAGACCAGCGGTAATTTAGCCTACATGTTGGGGATGGGTCCCAATAAATGGACGGATGTGAAAGATAAATTCTTCCCATTCCCTGCGGATATACATGCAGGATTTTACAACATATTTGTGTATACCGACATCATATCCTATCAAAGGGTCGGAGACAGCTGTGTGCCCCTCCTGAGAACAGTTCATATAGACGGAAAGGATGGGGACATAGTCACTGTCACCTACGACAAGCCACACTACGTACCTGTAAGCAAGAAATATATTGAAAACATTCTGGTTGAGCTTAAAACGGATCAGAACGAAAACATTGAATTTACTTATGGTAAAACGATTGTAAAACTCCACTTTAGACCCTCCAAAACCTCTCTACATATATAATATTTGTATTATATATATTTATAAACATAATACAAATAAATTTTAAAAGGGTTATGGACCATCAACATCTCGACCCTAACCGCTATGTCTCATACTATGTTGATCAAGTGGGTAATGGACTACCCGGCTATTATGGATCCCCGACCATGTACGGTTCTGGGATAGGAGGTATATTTCGTAACCTCTTTAGGATGGTTTTACCGTTTATGAAGAGAGGCTTCAGCATAGCCAAATCACATTTAAAATCAGCGGCTAAAAATATAGTAAGTGAGGTTGTAGCCAATGCTAAGACCAAAAGGGCGTCACCAGATGCCGAGCATCAAGAAGGCTCAGGGCTTATGATGTTGTCTCGAAGACCAAAAAAAGAGACCTCCGGGTATAAGGCGCAGGCTTGCCCCTAAAAAGCGGAGGTTAACTTCTTGGAACTATAGGGGGTGCTGTTCCGCATTAGCATATTTGGGTCTCCAAATTAAACTGCCTCGTGCTAAATTCTTGATCGTACAATATGCATATTATTGTTATTATTGGATAGAAAACACTTTCTAGTTTCTATAGCCGTTGGAATTTTGTCTCTGAGTGGTACAGAACAATATCTACAGCACTTTTCATGACAGGGGTCAGATTTCAGAAATTTTTACCCCTGATCTGGAGTCTGTTTTTAAGGCGACAGTGAATGCTATGAAGAAACCGACACTGCCTACGTCTTCCTCTGGGTGTCTGTACGTCATCACGTTTTGAATGGAGTCTATTGCACAATCACAGCCACTATAAAACACGAAAACGTAGAAGTACCGCTCTCTCCCTGCATGCGTCATGCGCAAAATGGACATCAGACCTGCCTCCTTCCAAATCGTTTTTTAGAGAGTGATATTTCTCCGGTCATGTTTTCAGTCGTTATAGTTGTTAAAAACATCATAATGTAGTTAATTTGAACCGTTTTATAGCAATTTATATCCGTTTAGTGCGATTTTGAGGAATTTCTTTGTTGTGCACTCTGAAACTTTGGACACGTTTCGGGGTCCCGTTCGATCGTTAGTGGATATTTCGAAGGACAGAGGACATCTATCGACCAAAAGAAGATTCGACCCAAGAAAGGATTCTTTGCCCAAGATTCTGATGGAAGAACAGCTCACAGTAAGAACAATTTATGATGATAAATCGTGTTTCTGTCGATAAATGTTAAACGTTTATGTCGCCATCTTGTTTGCTATAGCTTCGCTTGGCGCAACCTGTATTGAAAAGTAAGGATAATTTAAAAAATGTAAATCAGCGGTTGCATTAAGAACTAATTTGTCTTTCGATTCCTGTCAACCCTGTATTTTTTAGTCAAGTATATGATTAGCTTTCAATTAAACTAGATCACTCTGATAGATGACGTCAGACATATTGAGGCTTGATTTCCTAGTATTTTTATTGTGTAACCACGGTTTTGTATGGCTAAATATGCACCTTTTCGAACAAACTGTATATGTATGTTGTAAAATGATGTTACAGGAGTGTCATCGGAAGAATTCTGAGAAGGTTAGTGAAAAAATTTATATATTTTGGCGGTGATTACGTTATAGCGCTCTTTGGCTGGAATCGATGCTCTGGTAACGTTTTCACATGTGGTATGCTAACTTATCGATTTATTGTGTTTTCGCTGTAAAACGCTTAGAAAATCTGAAATATTGTCTGGAATCACAAGATCTGGGTCTTTCCATTGCTATGCTTTGTCTATTCTTATGAAATGTTTTATTAAGAGTAAATTGGTCATACACGTTGCTCTCTATAGTAATTCTAGTCGTCTTGTGATGGTAGGTGCAATTGTAAACTGTGATTTCTACCTGAAATATGCACTTTTTTCTAACAAAACCTATCCTATACCATAAATATGTTATCAGACTGTCATCTGAAGAGGTTTTTTCTTTGTTAGTGGCTATCAATATCTTAGTTTAGCCAAATTGGTGATAGCACCTGAAGTAGTAAGAAACTGATGGAGTTAGAAAAGTGGTGTATTTTGCTAACGTGTTTAGCTAATAGATTTACATATTTTGTCTTCCCTGTAAAACATTTAAAAAATCTGAAATGGTGGCTTTATTCACAAGATCTGTATCTTTCATCTGGTGTCTTGGACTTGTGATTTAATGATATTTAGATGCTACTATCTACTTGTGAAGCTATGCTAGCTATGCTAATCAGTGTGTGGGGGGGTGAGGGGTGATCCCGGACCCGGGGTAGAGGCTCGTTAGAGGTTAACAGTTAAAAGAAACTCAGTAAGTCAAAGACGTGGTAAAGTGAGGAGGTCTGGACCAAAAACGACAAAAAGAATACTCGGAAGTATTTTCTAAAAGAACAAGCAACATGGCTCTTTTACACCGCATGTCCTCTGAAGCTATAAAGACAGAGCTCGATCTTTTCACGGCCCCCTTAACTTCTTTGGGCTGCAGGGGCAGTATTGAGTAGCTTGGATAAAAGGTGCCCATTTCAAACGGCCTCGTACTCAATTCTTGCTCGTACAATATGCATATTATTATTACTATTGGATAGAAAACACTCAAGTTTCTAAAACCGTTTGAATTATATCTGTGAGTAAAACAGAACTCATTTTGCAGCAAACTTCCTGTCAGAAAGTGAAAAATCTTAAATCGAGGCTCTGTTCCAGGGCCTGCCTATAAATGTGCTTGATATCTATTAGTATACATGCACTTCTATTAGTATACATGCACTTCTATTAGTATACATGCACGCCTTCCACTAGATGTCAATGGGCTGTGAGAGGTGAAATGGGGTTTCTAGGTATTTCTATGGTCAAAAGAGAGAGCTTGGAATGACATGACCCCAGAATTCCTTTGTTCAGGAAGCGCATAAAGGTCACCAGTATTGGCTTCTGAAAAGCATTCGTTATAGACGTCTTATATCTCCGGCTTTGATTTTATTTGATAAATGTGAAGATATCATCGTAAAGTATGTTTTTTCAATATAGTTTTATTAGATTATTGAAATTTTTTCGGGAGTTTAGACGTGTTGCGTTCTTTGCGTTTGGTGAAGATGGACAGCTTAGCGCCACTTGGCTAGTTTTGCTTGCTAATTTGCGAGGGAAAAAGGCCATTCTAAAACCAAACAACGATTGTTCTGGACAAAGGACCCCTTGTACAACATTCTGATGGAAGATCATCAAAAGTAGGACCCATTTTATGATGCTATTTCATATATCTGTCGAACATGTGTACTAGTAGTTAGCGCCCAGATTTTGGGCACGCTCTCGCTATAACATAAGCTGGATGTCGTAATGAAGTTATTTTTAGAATTCTAACACGGCGATTGCATTAAGAACTAGTGTATCTATCATTTCCTATACAACATGTATTTTTTAGTCATGTTTATGAATAGTTATTTGGTCAGAATAGGTGAGTTTTAGAAAAATATCCGCACATTCTGGGAAAAAGATGCTATGTTAGCACAATGTATAACCACTGATTTCAGCTCTAAATATGCAAATTTTCGAACAAAACATAAGTGTATGTATAACCTGATGGTATAGGACTGTCATCTGATGAAGCTTATCAAGGTTAGTCAAAAATAATAATCTTTTGCTGGTTTGTTACGATCGCTAACTTTTGCTGCTGGTAAATGGCTTGTGTTTCTGGCTATTGTGGTAAGCTAATATAATGCTATATTGTGTTTTCGCTGTAAAACACTTAAAAGATCTGAAATATTGGCTGGATTCACAAGATGCTTGTCTTTCATTTGCTGTACACCATGCATTTTTCAGAAATGTTTTATGATGAGTATTTAGGTGTTCCACGTTGGTCTCTATAATTACTCTGGCTGCTTCGGTCCTATTGTTGACGGTAGCTGTGATGGTAGCTGCAATGTAAAACTGATTTATAGCTCAAATATGCACATTTTTCGAACAAAACATAGATTCATTGTGTAACATGTTATAAGACTGTCATCTGATGAAGTTGTTTCTTGGTTAGTTTGGTTGGTTCTTGGTTAGTTTGGTTGGTTTTGTGCAAGCTACCTGTGCTGTGAAAGAAATGTCTGTGCTTTTTTGTATTTGGTGGTGAGCTAACATAAATATACGTGGTTTTTTCGCTGTAAAACATTTTAAAAATCGGACATGTTGACTGGATTCACAAGACGTTTATCTTTCATTTGCTGTATTGGACTTGTTAATGTGTGAAAGTTTAAATATTTCTCAAAAATATTTTTTGAATTTCGCGCTCTGCCTTTTCAGTGGAATGTGGGAGGAGTTCCGCTAGCGTTCCGCTGGGGCTAGACAGGTTAACGCACTGATCCCCGTGCGCCGAAGACGTGGATGTCGATTATGGCAGCGCCCTGCACCTCTGATTCAGAGTTTGGGTTAAATGTGGAAGACACATTTCAATTAGTTGTACCCATTCCCATTCGGAAAGTATTTAGACCCCTTGACTTTTTCCACATTTTGTTACGTTACATCCTTACTCTAAAATTGAGTAAATAAAAAATGTCCTCATCAATCTACACACAATACCCCATAATGACATCACAATACCCCATAATGACAAAGCAAACACAGGTTTTGGAAATGTTTTCACATTTTCTATTAAAAAAAACAGTAATACCTTATTTACATAACTATTCAGACCCTTTGCTATGAGACTTAACATTGAGCTCGGGTGCATCCTGTTTCCATTGATCATCCTTGAGATGTTTCTACAACTTGATTGTCAACCTGTGGCAAATTAAATTGATTGGACATGATTTGGAAAGGTACACACCTGTCTATATAAGGTCCCACATTTGACTGTGCATGTCAGAGCAAAAATCAAGCCATGAGGTCGACGGAATTGTCCTTGGAGCTCCATGAAAGGAATGATTCACAAACTGGTAAAATGGCGGTGCCCACTCGGTCTGCGTCAACAGACTTCAGTGCAGCAGAGAGAGACAATTTTTACGGTTGCACTACTGTTTTAAAGGTAAATGTCATTATTATCGGTTTTCTACATGTGTAATAATATTAAGACACAGTTGTCCGTAGAACTCCATGAAAGGATTATGTTGAGGCACCGATCTGGGGGAGGGTACCAAAACATATCTGCAGTGTTTAATTTATTTTTTAATGTAACTTTTTTTAAACTAGGCAAGTCGGTTAAGAACAAATATTTTTTTGCGATGATGGCCTACCCCGGCCAAACCCTAACCCGGACTACGCTGGGCCAATTGTGCACAGCCCTATGGGACTCCCAATCACGTTCTTTTGTGATATAGCCTGGAATCGAACCAGGTTCTGTAGTGACATCTCTAGCACTGAGATGCAGTGCCCGGGAGCCCCTAGAAGTGCTGAAGTTCCCCAAGAACACAGTGGCCTCCATCATTCATTATTTATTTAAGTATTTATATATGTATTTTATTTATTCGTTCCAAGTAGGACAATCAACAGAAATACAATTTTATTTTATTTTTTCCGCCCCCCGTCCCCCAACACGAAGATAGACGAACATAACAACCAAACAAATAAATAAAAATGACAATATGCAGTTGTAGATAATGTAGATTACGCTTCGACTATAGCCAATATTCACATAAATTCTTTTGAATATACAGATTTACAGTTCCAATGCTTCTACAATATCACTGGTTTGCAAAAACTCACAAAACAGATCCCAAATATTATGAAACTCTGGGGCTTTCTTTTTCACTATATAAGTACATTTTTCAAGAGCCAGACTTGACGTTAATTATTTTAACCAATGACCAAGTGAGGGGGAACTGACATACTTCCAGTGGAGAGCAATTAAACATCTAGCTTGTAATAGTTAGAGGTCAACCATTTTATTTTCTCTCCTATGTAAAGAGATTCTCTGGGGAAAGATTTAGGAGGCATTGTTTAGGGATTAGTGGTATTGGGGTAGAGGTCATCTCAGAGATATAGCGCAGTACTGAGCTCCAAAACGTTTGTATCTCAGCACATTCCTCCAGGCAATGATACAAGGTGCCTAAATGCGTGTTACATTTAACACACAGGTCTGAGGTATTGGGGTCAACTTTGCGGGGCTTAACAAGGGTGATACATGTTCTCATTGTCCAATTGTATTGCAACAATCTCAGGCGGGTGTTTATTGTCTGTATCTGAGCTCTAGAACATATCATACCCCAATACACTGTACATATCCAGAAGTGGACCTAGAAGTGTGTCCTTAAATATCTATTGGGAGCCCATCTGGACTTGCCTCTTTACCTCCCTTCATATTGAAAATAGCATCAGATATTTCAACACCATCCAATTCCTTTTCCAGATCCAATTTAATGTCTGAAATAGAGGCAACATCAAGACCTGATTAGTTCTCAGGAGATTCAGAGTTGTAAAGTGTGTTGTAGTAGGAAGCAAATGTTTGGTTTATTTCCACAGGATCCATTGATAATTGACCTTGTTAATTATGAATTGCATGAATGGCTCGGTCTGAATTTAACCTCTTAATGTGCCAGGCCAGCAATTGACCAGGTCTTTCACCTTGATCATAGATGGACTGTTTCAGCCTAGTTAAACTGTTTTCAGCCTTTGAGGTGGAAAGTTATTTATACTGAGATTTAGGAGCAAATAATTCCTTGTTTACTTCAACTGGGTTATCCAAAAAAGCTTCCCTCTGTAATTCTCTGATTTTGCTATCCAGCGCTCATTTTCTGATTGAAATTTCTTTGAGTTGATTTGAAACTGGTAGAATGTATAGTTTGCCCCCAAATACATGCTTAGGGGGCTTTCAATCTGGTACTCACTGACGTTTGGTTAGTGTTCAATACATGACAAGATCCTGAGGGCCATTGTTCTGCCATTCATCCGCCGCCATCACCTCATGTTTCATCATGACAATGCGCAGCCCCATGTCGCAAGACTCTGTACACAATTGAAAATGCTGAAAATGTCCCAATTCCATGGCCTGCATACTCACCAGACATGTCACCCTTTGAGCATGTTCGGGATGGTCCGGATCGACGTGTACGACAGCTTGTTTCAGTTCCCTCCTATATCCAGGAATTTCGCACAGCCATTGAAGAGCAGTGGGTCAACATTACACAGTCCACAATCAACAGCCTGAATAACTCTATGTAAAGGAGATGTGTCCTGGAGGAGGCAGCAGCAGCTACCCACTTCTCCAGTGCTTCATTTGTAAATTGGGAGGTGCCGGAACCAAAAGTGAACCCAAGAGGGGTGGTGACCTGGGGGTCTCTGAGGTACCAGAACACATGAAATAAAACACATTTTTAATAAAGCATTGCATGCATTATCATGGCTTTAGCGTACTGGCAATGAGCAGTGGTGTGGAGCCGCTTGCAGAAGTTGCATACATGGAGTACATTTATTGTAGCCTGGAGTCCTGGAAAAATGTGGCCTTTTATAAACGGATTTCATGCGGTTCTACATAATTTTAGATGGCTGGAGACTTTTGAAGAATATTTTTTAATACCTCACAAATGACCATAATGACAGACTGCTTTGACACTGACAAACTGAGACTCTGAGGTCAATAAAAACGACCTTGTCTCTAATCCATCAATAGCCTAGGCCAGGTGTGAGGAGAAACACATTGTACAATATGAGGAGGAAGTTATAGTCCTAAACAAGCTTTCCAGTTTCACTGACTCACCCAATGATGTGCAGCTCACTCACCGGACAAAAGCTTCTCTCTCTTGCTTTACTTTGTAAAAACAATGCTGTTTACTCAATAGGCCTATTTGGAAGTTGATAACATGGTAACAGACAGATTAGTATGTTCTATTCAGCAGGATCTATTTGCTTTACAACCTGTGTTTTCTAGCGATTTGTATTAGAAATATTGTAGGAAATAAATGAAGAAGTGCAATGCTGGAGAGATGAGTTGCCGGTTCATGTCTATAACAGCACAGAGAGGGAGAGAGATAATAGAAAGTGAATCTCATTTTAGTTCTGTGAGAGATACAGGCGCGCTTCTCTCTCACCACAGCAATGGCCACGCCTTGGTCTAAATAGGCTACAATGTTGCACAAACCATAAACCTGGGACGGCCCAACATTAATACATTCTTAGAACCGGCTCAAATTAAGTACCGCTCTTCTCATATATAATGGGGTAGGGACATAATAATTCCTGAAAGCACGGAGGGTTGCACCTTATTTTTTATAACTAAATCGGTCGTTTCCAATGGGAAGAGATGAGTCATAGTGGGCAGAGCCAAGCACAAGCTAGCGAGATCCTATTGGCACGTCCTAGCACACATCTGCATATTTCTATTAGGGAACGCCTCCTCTGTGAATATTTATTATGGATCCCCATTAGCTGCTGCTGTTTTTTTTTATTCAAAATTTTCTGCATACTTGTGGAATAGAGTTCCATGCAGTCATGGCTCTATGTAGTACTGTGCGCCTCCCATAGTCTGTTCTGGGGCATAGCGGGCAGAGCCAAGCACAAGGTAACGAGATCCTATTAGCGCGTTCTAGCACACATCTGCATATTTCTGTTAGGGAACACCACCTCTGTGAAGCGCCCGTGTGCAATAACTCAAGTCACCTTTGCGTTCCTTCTAAACAAAGCAATTTATTAAAAATATAAAAAATAAACTTCTGCAAAGGGTAATGTCTACAAAACGTAGTCCACTCAGTTCATAACAGAATTTAGTTTGGCAGTGAGTGGAAACGCTAAGCGGATGCTTCACATTTATACATTTGGTGAAATATCTGTCTCATTGTTCTATCTGTGGATGCACTGTGGTAGTGGGGGAACAGGAAGTTCCAGACAGGCACGCCCCATTCTTCAGAATAAAGAAAGTGCAAGAACTGTTATGTTAAGAAGATAACCCTTGTGTCCGTTTCTATTTATTACTACAGGTATGTAATAGTAGGTTTAAACTTCCTAATATCAGAAGAACATGTCATACCATGCTAGGTAACATCCGTTAAGGTATTATCACGTTTGGTAAAGGGTTGTTATTTTTGTGTCAAACCGAGTGAACGTGATACACATAGATATTCACATAGCTTTGGGTTTGTCTGAATGGATGTACATAATTTCCGCAAAGGTCATTTAATAAAGAATCGATTTATTTGAGATTTCTGAGTTCGTTTAGCATGTTTTTGGTTTTGTGTAAAATTCACGAGCTGGTAAAATGGCGGCGCCCACTCGGTCTGCGTCAACGAACTAAAATGCACGTGCAGATAGACAATTTCACGGTCGCACTACAGTTTTGAAGCTTAAAACTTCTTAGTGCTGCAATCCCGTTAAGGGGATCGATATGACAACAGCCAGTGAAAGTGCAGGGCGCCAAATTCAAACAACAGAAATCTCATAATTAAAATTCCTCAAACATACAAGTATTTTACACCATTTTAAAGATAAACTTGTTGTTAATCGCACCACAGTGTCTGATTTCAAAAAGGCTTACAGCGAAAGCACCACAAACGATTATGTTAGGTCACTGCCAAATCACAGAAAAACACAGCCATTTTTCCAGCCAAAGACAGGAGTCACAATAAGCAGAAATAGAGAGAAAATTAATCACTAACCTTTGATGATCTTCATCAGATGACACTCATAGGACTTAATGTTACACAATACATGTATGTTTTGTTCTGTAAAGTTCATATTTATATTAAAAAATCTCGGAATACATTGGCGCTTTATGTTCAGTAGTTCCAAAATATCCGGTGATTTTTGCAGAGAGCCACATCAATTTCCAGAAATACTCATAATAAACTTTGATCGAAGATCAAGTGTACTACATGGACTTTTAGATCCACTTCTCCTTAATGCAACCGCTTTGTCAGATTTCAAAAACGCAAACCATGCAATAATCTGAGGTCGGCGCTCAGAGCCCAATCAATCCATACAGGTACCCGCCATATTGTGCAGTCAACAGAAGTCAGAAATAACATTATAAATATTCACTTACCTTTAATGATCTTCATCAGAATGCACTCCCAGGAATCCCAGTTCCACAATAAATGTTTGATTTGTTCGGTAATATCCATAATATATGTCCAAATAGCTACTTTTGTTAGCGCGTTTGGTAAACAAATCCAAAGTCACAAAGTGCGTTCACTAAAAGCAGACAAAATGTCAAAGAGTTCCGTAACAGTCAGTAGAAACATGTCAAACGATGTATTGAATCAATCTTTAGGATGTTTTTAACATAACTCTTCAATAATGTTCCAACCGGAGAATTCCTTTGTCTTCAGAAATGCGATAGAACAGAGCTCGCTCTCGCATGAACGCACATGTTCAGGTCATCGTAGACCTTACTCAATCCCCTCTCATTCGGCCCCACTTCACAGTAGAAGCATCAGACACGGTTCTAAAGACTGTTGACATCTAGTGGAAGTCCTAGGAAGTGCAAAATTACCCATATCCCACTGTGTATTCGATAGGCGATGAGTTGAAAACCTACACACCTCAGATTTCCTACTTCCTGGTTGGATTTTTTCTCAGGTTTTTGCCTGCCATATGAGTTCTGTTATACTCACAGACATCATTCAACTGTTTTAGAAACTTCAGAGTGTTTTCTATCCAAATAGACTAATAATATGCATATATTAGTAACTGGGACTGAGGAGCAGGCAGTTTACTCTGGGCACCTTTTCATCCAAGCTACTCAAAACTGCCCCTGCAGCCATAAGAATGTAATGATTATCAGTTTTCTACATGTGTACAAATATTCAGACACATTAAGTTATTTCTATCTTTATCTATAAATGTTACTATGGTGTGAACAGAAATACTATTTGTTTTTTATTTGAAATGATAGTGAAGACAAGGTTATTCAGGAAAATAGTATAGTGCCATAAACATACTGTAACCTTGTACTAAACGCTTTGTTGTCATTTATGCATTTATGTGAATTTAATCTACTATAGATTAATAGCATTTACGTTGTGTAGCCTATTTTTGAAGTGTGTACTTTGTCTAATTTGAATTAATTCATGTTTTGTCAATTCTTAGCTACCTGATCTATTGAAATGAGATCAGTGCTTGACTTGGACAGGAGCTCAACGGAGCTGAGTACCAGTACCTCAAATTTCTACTGCTTCTGCTCGTTTCTTTTATAGAATATTAGCTCAAAAGTATTGTGGAGCTCCTGTACCTAAATATAAACAGTGCCGTCACCCAAAATGAGTATCGGCACCTATTTCAGTTCAAGTCGAGCACTAAATTCGATAATTCAACAAGAAGAAATATAATATATTTTTAGAGAATAAAGAAAGTGCCGGAACTGTCAAGATGAACTTTTGGTGTCTGTTTCTCATTGTTACTACAGGCAGACTATAATGAAGTATGAGAATAGTGAGGAC